>NW_011370184.1:231080-279589 GCF_000735185.1 Notothenia coriiceps
TATTAAACGGCATTTTCCAAGGTATTACATTTTGTAGCTTGTTTTCAATAAGTATGTAAATTGTCCAAAGAGGTTGTATTCTACAGTCTGCCTGAATGTAATCATTGCGTAGGTGTGTAGTGTGATTCTGTGTAGTTTATTTATGGCATCCCGTTGGATTTGACATCATCTGAACAGGACATTGCACGTTCACTGCTTGATAGCGCGCAAAGATCTGTTTACACTGGTTATGGGGAAACAACATGGTTATGGGGAAATGCAAGTTTGAGTCCAAATGGCTGGAAGATAGGGAGGAAGGACAATCAATACTGTATATATAGTAAAGTGTGTCGCCAATGTAGCCGGTTAAAACTCAAAGTGGCGATGAGGTCTTAACATGTATGGAAAGGGTCTTAAAAAAGGTCTTACATTTGACTTCAGGATTCCTGCATATACCCTGTTAACCCGCTTAGCAAGTACGTCAAATCTCCAGGGCAAAGACACAAATATGTTTTTGTATTCAGGTCATGTGATTAGGTGGTTGATGCCCTCACAGTTTTGTGAAGAGAACAAACTCAGATTAAATAGTGTTGCAGTATATGTGTCACCCATGACTGTGAGAAAACATGCCTCAAGGTCAGCTCTGTTAAAATGGGGAGCTAAATTGGATATTTGTCAAACAAGCTCGTCAGCCTTTTGTAAACAGTCGCTCTGCAGTTTGCCAAAGATATCTCTGTGTATATATGCTTGAACTCGCTGTACTGATCTACCCAGGAGGAGGAGTTTTATGTGTGTATTTATGCCACACGTGAGGGCGACCAAGTGCTTTTCCACCACGAGGGAGGAGTGGAGGTGGGCGATGTGGACGCCAAGGCTGAGAGGCTGATGGTGGCAGTGAACGAAAAGCTGAGTGAGGACCAGGTCACTGAGCGGCTCCTCACACACGTTCCTGAAGACAAGAAACAGTAAGGACACATGCTTTCATTTATTTTTCATCCACACTATAAGATCTACAGCAGTCAACTCAACCCAATTTCACTTCAGAGATACTTGGATAAGAGGTTGTACCCCCTCATGTGTTAGGCCATTGCTACAAATACAACACTATGATAAGCATCCATATTTGAAATCATGATATATAGTTATTGTCCCACCTATCACAAGCTGTGTTTCCTTTAACTTAATTTGAGTGTTTTTAGAAGTGCTGCATTAAAGCAGAAAATGAAAATACAAAATGAAAACGTCTGAATTGCCCGTGTTTTTGCACCTTCTTGGATTTATATTTCTCCAGACAGCCTAAAACAAGGCAAAATGAACTGCCATGAATAAACAATTTAAGCTTTCCCATTTAAAAACTAGCCCAGTTATAAACATTCGGAAGAGTTCACCATTTTTCTCTGACTTGCAACCTCTAACCTCAAACCTTCTTCAGTTCCGTTTACTGCCAGATAACAGCCATGCAGAAAGTGTAGCATGAACCACAAAATGATAACGAAACTAAACTTTTCGCAGGGTAGTTTATTGCCTCACTGCTGGCGGATGAACGTGCATCATTTGCATTTCTGTTTTGCAACATTTAAAACGTTTGCTTAAAATAGGCTTATATCCTAACCTGGTTTTGGATGATTCCTTTTGTAACTGTTGCTACATTTTTCTTCCAATGCATCAAAGATAGTCTCTCTTCGTTGTAGCTTGTGTAACCTTGAGATGTGTGTTTTTAGATTTGTTTTTCCCTTTTCCAAATATCATCCCTGGGGTGCAGAGGACATGCTGATCCCTCTTTGATGCAGCAAAACATTTGTTTGCTTCCAAAGGCAGAGTGTGTGAAGAAACTAGTCAAAGTGTGATCCACTCTGAATTAAATTACTGCTGCACTGTATGTTATAAGTGGCAGCACTTAGCATAATATGTTATGTAATATATGAATGTTCTTAACGTTTCCTAATTTTAATGGAATTTTTTTGTTTTTCTTAAAGAGTCTTAGCCAGCTTCATAGTTGGCCTCTTCAACTTGTACGAGGACCTCTACTTCACCTACCTTGAGATCAACCCTATAGGTACAAACTGTTAAACTTCAAAGACGTTAGGACACTAAGAAGTGAGATGAAGTGTCATTCTTCACTTTGGGAATATGTCAAGTATTTTATTATTCCAATGGCTCAAATTGACCATTATAAATTCAACAGAATGAATTAAGTACTTTGAGGGGATTCATTATTAATTTATGGGAACAATTTACTAATGGTGCATATTAATGATAAATTATCAAATGTACCACTGTGGCATATTCTTCTATAACATCTTCATCTGAGAAAAAACATGAAAACATCACAATAATAAATAGCACAACTTTTATTCTCTTAACCAGTCGTCACCAAAGATGGAGTGTACGTCCTGGACATGGCAGCCAAGATTGATGCCACAGCAGATTACATCTGCAAGACTAAATGGGGGGATGTGGAGTTCCCACCTCCCTTTGGCAGGGAAGCATATCCAGAGGTGAGATCTGAAGTACAGTGAAGAAGGTTTTTATGCACATGTGTGTTAAGATCTATTGGGTTGAAATGCATCACACAATGTGTAGTTTTGGACCGCCGCAAATATATTAAAAAGTCCAAAACCTCCTGGTTTGGACCCTAACCCATGAAACTGAAGTGCAACATTGTTATGCCCTCCTGCTTGGCCTTATTACCACTGTATGATTTGTCGTGTGCAGGAGGCATACATAGCTGACCTGGATGCAAAGAGTGGAGCCAGTCTGAAGCTGACGCTGCTGAACCCTCAGGGCAGGATCTGGACCATGGTGGCCGGGGGAGGGGCTTCAGTAGTCTACAGGTACACCAATCTTTAATAAGGGTTCATATCAAGCTTCTTTAGCTAACGAATCTGCTTTGCTGGATTAATAAATACCGTAATTTTCGGACTATAAGGCGCACCTGAATATAAACCGCAGCAGCTAAATTGAATGATGTGTACATATATAAGCCGCACTGGACTATAAGCCGCACGTCTTTTAATGTTTAATTACCATATGTAAGGGTTCGTGCACAGAGGGGATTGTCGGGAAAGAGATGGCTGTTTGAGGAAGCTCCCATTTATTAACATTTCAACAAACAAGTTGCATATTTGCATAACGTATTCAAGTGTTACCATTTAGTGCAATAGTAGCTACAGAACATGTGCTGTGTAAACTGTACTGTATCACATAGCGTTTCAGACACACAAACTTTTCAACTACAGCACATGTTCTGTAGCTACTATTGCACTAAATGGTAACACTTGAATANGTGTGTGTGTGTGTGTGTGTGTGTGTGTGTTTCCCAGGATGCTCTGTGAACAGCACTAAGCCCGGGGGGCAGACAGACGGCCACAAAGGCCGAAACGAGGAACTGAAGGATGGAGACGATGTGTCTGAAGAGGAGAAGCCTGTCTTTACAGGCGGCCTGCGACGCTCAAAAAGACAAGTCAGTTTTCATACTATGAGTCTCTTTCTCCTGACACACACACACACACACACACACACACACACACACACACACACACACACACACACACACACACACACACACACACACTTGAACGCACACAGACAGCCCAACGCCAGAAACATGTGGCATGCATTTCAAGTGTCACCATGAGGGAAACATCAGGGTTGAGATATGCAAACACAATTAATATTTCACAGATGAAGCTGTCAGTCTGTGTGGATGAAGCCAAATGTCCACACGCATGCTGATAGCCTCTCTCAGCTTTCATGCTAATATGTTGAAAAAAATAAAGTAGTAGTGTTGTACGCCTGAAGGAGCTTTCTGAAATCTCAGGGGATGCTCCTTTGTTAATTTTGGATTTGGCTTGTACTACAAACTTCAAACCGAGTACTTGCAGTACTAAGTCGGTGTGTAAGGTTTTAAAGGTGTGGGTTTTCCCAGGCATGATCTTTCTAACTTTCATTTTCACCTTTTGACCCTAAACATCAACATTAGTGGTTTCCATTAAGACATTTCTGTATTTCTGTATGTCTGTTCACTTCTCACTGACATATTACATTTGCTGGGATCAGTAGAAACACCTGGATTTTGAACTGTGTACCAGTAAGCACCTTTGAATCAAATTGTGTCACTTATCACAAAATAAATATGACCTAAAGGATATTTTCTTTATATTTTTCACTGCCACTTCTCTAGTCTTTTTTGCTTTCAAAGTTGTGTTTTATTACTTGTTAGACTCCTGAAGTATTTGGAAATGAAAATCCAGAGCAATGTTCTCTCTAATGAAAGAATGATTGTTGCTTTCCAAGTTGTGTTTCCCTCTCAAGGACAAAGACTAGAGTTTCACCAGCATCAGCGCTTGTGTGTGTCTCTTTGTGTGTGTGAGTAATTCAGTAAAACCTGCTGGGTTTGTGTGTGTGTGTTGGCATTGTCTTTTTGTGTGTCTGTTTGTCCTGTGTGAAGGTGATTATGACAGCGGACTCAGAAGTCTGACTGTGTGGATTTCTCTCGCCCCCTCCAGGCGAGAAGAGGCCCGCGCACCGTCCAGACTGAGACCAAGTACATCGAGCTGATGGTGGTGAACGACCATGAGCTGGTACGTGTGAAGCCTATATTACCTTATCTCTGTAGCTGCTGAATGAAAGCAATTATAGGAAGTGAGCGTGACTCTTATTAAAAAAGGATTTTAATCAGCTCATTCGACTTTGTAATCAGTATTAAAGTGTTTCTCCTCTCCTTGTAAGTTTGTGCAGCTTCGACGGTCAACCACTCAGACGAAGAACTTTGCCAAAGCGGTGGTGAACATGGCCGACGCAGTGAGTGGAAATATTGTTAATTTGACTATGAGCTTTCTCTTCAAATCATCCTTTTGTCTTTAAACCATGTTATCCCTTCATAGGCAGTCTATTCTAGGAAGTCTCCAGAGATTAATCAGGAAAGTTGCCAAATGTCTGAGTGTTTCCTCCTGCTGATGAAACCTTCCTCAGTGAGAGAACTGCCATCCCTTATTTCAACTTTTAACAGCTACTTTAATGCCATATATTTGCCATCATCTCTTGAGGTCTTCATAACCTTTCACAGGGTCTTTTTATAAGAGTCATTTCAAGCCCCGTAATGTTGCATTAACATGAGCTACTGACAAATCACCTCATACATAACATAACTAAAGACCAAACATGAATTAGAAACATACATAAAGAATGACATTGCCCATCTTTCTTGTGGTTAGATGTTCTTAAAAAGGACCCAAACCAAAAGCAACTACACCCTTTTAGTTCCAAAATAGTTAAGTATGTTCAGTGTTAAGTCTTCTTGTTGGGTTATCTACCCTTTTTGCCGTAAAATATACCCATAAAAAGCTTTATCTTGATATACGTAACACATTTCCCCCCATGTTCTTACCGCTAGAAAATAAATATAGAAATAAATAAAGGTTTAACCAGGATAGATATATATAGTTCCAGTGTCTCAGTCTCCTCCTTTTAAGAAATGGAAAATATTTGCTGTAATACAGCGACATGTTGAGGCTTTACCTAAAAACCCTGAGCTGTTAGCGACGTGTTTAATTACCTTTTATAAGATAGGGCTGATCGGACATGATTACTTTCCATAAAAAGCAGGTGAAGTGCAAAAAATAAAAAAACTCCCTCTGTGTCGTCTACTGTAACGCTCGCACGGGAAACTCTTCAGACCTAGTGATGCTGGTTTCCATGACAACCGACTGCTGGCTGCTTTCTCCCACTCAAACAACTCTCTCCGTGATCTACAACATGTAACTCTCACTTAACCCCGAAGACCTGATTTCTTTTTATCCATCTAACAGGTTGTTAAGAGCAGTGCAGTTTGTTCTTAGCGTGGGGCTTGAATCTAACACCTTATATAATCTCAACAGTTATATTTATTCTTTATCACAATAAAACCAACATTTAAAATAAAGACAGTTGGCTAAACCCTTTTAGTCATTTTACTGCTGTTTTTAGGTCATTTGAAATGCTCTTATAACATCTGCACCAAGTTCCCATGAAACTCTTTTGCTCTGCTCCATATTTCACAAATGGTTTGTTTCTTATTTATTTAATAAAATGATTTATTTTGTTTTGTCATTCGTTTCTGTTCTAATCCGTTTAAGCTTTAGTTCTTTGGAGGTACGATGGCAAACATCAAGAGAAAGGCTTTTTTCTGATGGTTTTTTGTTGTTGTTAATTTGTACATGTTTCCAGATCTACAAGGACCAGCTCAACACTCGCATCATTCTGGTGGGCATGGAAACCTGGTCTTCTGAAAACAGGATCTCCGTGGGCGACGATGCCCTGCTCACCCTGCGAGACTTCATGAAGTACAGGAAGGAGAGCATCAAGGAGCGCTGCGACGCCGTGCACCTCTTCTCGTGGGTTCACTCTCCTTATTTGAGATACTGGTGTTGTTGTCGTCCTACTTCATCTTCTACTTTCTCTCATTATTTCCTGCTGCTTAATTTTCTTAATTTAGTCTTTTTCTTTATTCTTCCCCCTCTTCCCTGTATTCTTCTTTTTCTTCTCTGTATTCTTCGTGCCTATTCATATGAAATGCGTATTAGTAGTGTGAGATTTCTGTCTGAAGGAGTTTGTCACTTATTATTATTATTGGTATTATTATTTTTTGTATGAATGTTTCTTATGAATATCTCGTCTTCCCTACAGTGGCAGGACGTTCATGAGCACCCGCAGTGAGGCGGCCTACATCGGGGGAATCTGCTCTTTAACTCGAGGTGGAGGCATCAATGAGGTGAGATTTGTGTCCCTAACACTGTTTATATTATTGATTTAAGATACAAATCATGGCAGTTGTCCAATGAACCTAATAAAAATGGTTTATCAACCCTCCTGTTGTGTTCGTTTGAATCGTTTCCCCCCCATTACTTTGGTGTTCCCGTTCAAATTTGACCTGTCCTGTTTTAAATACTCTTACATTAACAAAAAAAACATGAATCAACACCACATTTAATTTAACACCCTTTCAAACTGTAAACAATGTATCAGACTACTGCTATACACGAACAACTGCAGTAAATATACAAAGAATACACAATGAACATGTATTTTTGTGATGTAATAAACATTTATTGTAAAGGGAAAAAAAGCATTCAAAAACAGAGACCAAATTCTGATCAAAAAGTTGACTAAACCACCCAAAATTAAATGAATGTGGTGATCAGCAATTTTACAAGTTCAAATGTCTACTGTGGAGGATATCATAAAGCCTCAATGCAACCAAATGTAAATCACAAAAAGTTATGAGCGATGAAAGTAGTACCTCGCTCAGATTTGACCGGAACACAACAGGAGGGTTAAGCAGCAGTCACTCGGGTATAACTCATGACACTGCACTTTAATATCTTTAATATTATTTACAGTTGTGATTGAGTAGTTTTAGAAGCAGGTAGCATGATTGCTGCACAGGAAGGTTAACTGAGTTAATACTGGGTGCTCTTTATCTTAAAGGTGTTGCAAAGATTATATCCTGCAAAAAAGACATTGAAGAAATATACAATTCAAATTGAATATTGATGAACGTTCTGTGATATTTATTACAATGACATTTTATAGCCCTTATCCAAAAAAAGTATAATTTATATATTATTTTTGCAGAGTGAAGAAATGAGTATTGGGCAACACATCAGGATATGTAAGGCTTCCCCTATAAATAACATCTGATGAATCATCTAATGGAAAAGCCACAAGCCCTTAGAATCAACTGAAATATGACATATTCATAAATATTCCTTTATTGGCTCCATAGGCGTTTCACAGAGATTCAGTCAACATTTTAATTTCCTTTACACACCAAACTAAAATAGTTATGGCAAATATATGAATGCTTATTATTTGCTCCATCATAGTGTGTTAATGCCGGTTATCTGTGTTCATTTGCAGATAGTACATTTATAACCCTCACCTGTTGCCAATTAGCACCAGGTTTTCTTTTGTCATACAAAATAATGGATATCATTTTTCAGCTGTTCTTTTAAGATGTTTATATTTAGTTTACTCTATTTACTGTCCCTCATGTGTCCAATGTAATATATGTGTGGTCTTATAGGGTCACGTGTTTAAAGTAACAAATAGTTCACATGAGTGTCTGACTCAGGTAGAGTTATTATCTTTAACTGTGTGTATGTGTGTGCCTTCAGTATGGCGGCGTTGGCCCCATGGCCATCACACTGAGTCAGAGTCTGGGCCAGAACATCGGCATGCTGAGAAACAAAGAGCGACTCGCTGCAGGTTAGACATACACGTGCATGCAGACACTGGTTGAGATCTTCATAGGAGGACAATCTCTTTTGACATGGATCAGCGACACCTAACATACTCTTGTTTTTCCTATTTATTATGGTTTCCTGCAATTTTATTTAAGTAAAGCTGTTTTATCTTAAATCTGTCTCTTACAAATACCCTTTGTTTTTTTTACCAAACTCAAGTAGTTTCCTTGTTCAAATCAAAACCTTCATAATGGCTTCTAATGTTTTTTAATCTTTAAATGTGTTGTTCTTTTTATGTATTTTAAACTGCACACGTAAAGTGTTTTTGAGTTCCTCTTAAAAGCTCTGTAATTATAATGTATTATATTAAAAGTATTATTGTTAGCTGTGTGTGCTGATAGTTTTAAATAACACTCCACCTCTGCTGTAATAACAGCTCCCTCTCGTGGGGAGATCTCAGAGTTGCTTGATGATATTTGTTGTGTGTGTCCAGGAGACTGCCGGTGTCCCGACCCGTGGCTTGGCTGCATTATGGAGGACACAGGGTATTCACCTTTTATTTTCCTACATTAAGAAATCTTTCTCAGGTGAAACAGGAGTCTGTGAAAACAAAAACAGATATTTTCCACACTAATTTACTTGTATTTGTTGTTAATTATGTCTCTGTAAAGCAGCTAGCATCGTTAGGGTGGGGGGTGATTTATTTATTTGAGGAATATCTAATGTGCTAAATGAATCTTTATCTGGGTGAAATATCAAAAGCATTTTAGTTGATAGGTCCATTCAGATTTTCTGAAGGGTTCAGGCAGTGTTGCAAATTCTGTTGCAAACAAATCTAACAATATTGATTTATTTGTCTTTGTTTGAATTGTATCAAAAAGCTACTACCTGCCCAGGAAGTTCTCTCGCTGCAGTATCGACGAGTACCTGCGTTTCCTCCAGCTGGGAGGAGGCAGCTGTCTCTTCAACAAGCCCAACAAGGTGAGAGGTGATCAGCCATCACTGCCTGGGGGGTTTAATCACATTCACTTTGTTTATATCACATGATAAACAATCAAAGCAAGTCTAAAGACCACATCACTAAAACCTTGTCAGTACATCAGTACACACAACAACACATTTTGTCTGTGAATAAATTAAGATGAAATAGTTTGAAATGTATTTGTGTTGTCTGTTTGAAAGATATGTATCGGTGGAATTGACTTTACATATATGTCCCCCCCTGTAGTTGTTTGACCCACCAGAGTGTGGGAATGGATATGTGGAGATGGGAGAGGAGTGTGACTGTGGATCACTAGTGGTGAGCACATTTCACTTTACTCATATCTCACTGCTTGTGTTACGCACAAAGACACAATCGATCTAAAGATGTACTATTAACCCTCTCTGAACCATAGGAGTGTGCACGGAGTGGCGCCAACTGCTGTAAGAAGTGCACGCTTACCCACAATGCCATGTGCAGTAATGGGCTCTGTTGCAGGGACTGCAGGGTGAGCTGCCTTAATACATCACATCATCTTCATAGTTTGTTGCTGTTTCTTAAGGCTCTGACTAATTATTTATATTTCATTTGTCTTTTCCATTCGTCTTCTTCTATGGTTGTTTGGGACAGTACGAGCTGAGAGGGGTGACGTGCCGTGACGCTGTAAACAACTGTGACATCCCTGAGACTTGCATGGGAGACACCAGCCAGGTAAATGTCTCATTATACATTTATAAAGATGCTTTAATAATCTTTTGAAACTTGTATGTTTGAAAATAATAATAAATAAGATGCTTATAGAATGTAATGTCATCTCTTGCAGTGTCCTCATAACGTCCACAAACTAGATGGCTACACGTGTGATGCTGGACAGGTGAAATCAAGCTATTGTTTTATGTTTTTGGTTGCTTTTTTAATTTAAACTTCGTCCTCACTAAGCACATTTAGGTGCTTTTAACATTTGACTTCACTGTATGGCATACCTTTAGGCATGGGAGTTTTTTCAGTTCAATAATATACTGTGTAGAAAAACCATTAAAACATATATTTTGATCCGTCAAACATTATAGAATTATAGTAAATCATGATGTTTTTAACAATCTAGAGCCTGCCATGTCTGCTCTACAAAGTGTCTGATGCAATAAATCATAATAACTGTTGTTACTGATCTTTGATATGATAAGGTTTTTGTAAAATAAATAAACCAAAGTGACACTGTGTAACCCTCTAAAATCTGTAAATATTGGATGGTTATGACTAAGATTGATCTTTGGTTAAATTATATTAATAGATTAATGTATGTTTTTTCCTTTTTAAGGAAATAAAAGCAACTTTTACAACAAGGCACAAAGGTTATTCAAAAAATGTTTCTCTTTTTGTCTGTCTTCTCCAGGGCCGTTGTTATGGAGGTCGCTGTAAGACCAGAGATGGACAGTGCAGGAATCTGTGGGGCTACAGTAGGTTTTCATTGGATATTAAGCTTACATTCTCCAGGTTGCATGGCCCTCTGATAGTTTAAGCAGGCTCACATGTTTGAATCTATTACTTGTTCTGAGTAACAATTACAGCAAGGCTATGGGATGTTCTGATAAAAGTGAAAGACTCTTCTGTTCTCTCTGCTCAGACTCAGCGGACAGGTTCTGCTATGAGAAGCTGAACTCTGAGGGCACAGAGAAAGGAAACTGTGGGCCGGACCCCAGCGGTCAGGGATGGGTTCAGTGCAACAAGCAGTGAGTGAACAGCATGGCTTCAGAAAATACACTTTATTCTGGCAAACACACAGAAGTGCAAGAAACAACATGGTTGGATTGAGGATGCCTGTTTTTTGGTTTTATAGAATTGCTTGAGTCTTTAAATGTGGAGCCTTTAGTCAGTTTTAAATCATTGACCTTCTTCTTTGCCTCCATCAGAGACGTCCTGTGTGGTCTGCTGCTGTGCACCAACCTGACGGACAGGCCGAGGTTTGGTGAGCTGCAGGGGAGGCTCACCAGTCTGACCATCCACCACCAGAACAGATACATGGACTGCAGGTGAGGCAGCTTCTCTCTGGCAGCTCGGTTGGTGAACAGTTGGAGGATTAACAAATACAGTCGGTCGGCCGCTTCATTTAAATGTTTTCTTCAAATGTCTTCAATTTTAGCAACATGACATTCAGTTCACCTAAGTCTTTTATTAAATGTTACTTTTATTGTGATTCTATTATCCACTGGTGTATTATTTCTTTTATATTTGTTACTCTTATTTTGGATTATCAAAGTTCCGTCTTATTTTAATTGACCTTATCTTAATCTGGATTCACTATGTCCAGGGAAGATGATGATTATTTTGTTGTGGACCTTGCACTTTTCTTTCTGGTAGTAACAAAGAGAGTGACAGACACTTAAAAATGTGTAAAACAAATCATCCAAATCAAGGTTTGGAACAAAAAAGAACACATAAAGAAAGCACTGATGTCGGAAGAATGATTCATCCTGGAACTGAACCCAACACCTTTGATATAAATAGCTATTTTAGTCAAAAACCAAAGACTGATGATTGTGACCCTCTGACTTTCAGGGGCGGCCATGCGGTGCTGGATGACGGCCTGGATATGGGTTACGTGGAGGACGGGACGCCATGCGGGCCCAACATGATGTGTTTGGAGCGCCGCTGCCTCCCCGTCACCACCTTCAACCTCAGCACCTGCCCCGGCTCCTCTGTGTCACACATCTGCTCCCACCACGGGGTGAGTCTGACTGAGTTCTGCTGGTGGGAACTACTTCTTGTGTTTAGTAAACAAGATAAGCTTTTAAATGCCTGCACTTCCCCTCCCTGTTTGCAGACTTGCAGCAACGAGGTGAGGTGTATCTGTGATGCCGACCACACCGGGAAGGACTGCAGCGTGTTCGACCCGATTCCCATCCCCACCCCGCCTGAGGGCCCCGTGTACAAAGGTACATGTAACTACACCGAGCAGTTTACCTGTAATGTGCTTTTACCAGTGCAGATACTGTGGCTCCTCACCCCAGTGGAAAAAAAGAAACTTATTAACAAAACTAAAGTAATTTCTCTCCTCATTAATCCAGAAAATAAAGCAAAAGTTGTCATCAAAGGATGGTCTTAAAAACTGCGACCTGCGTCCCGAAACAACTAAAAGTCATTTTATTTTTTGTAACTTAGACTATTAAAATATATAATAATAAATAAAGTAAACACATTTGTTACATGTCATTATCAACAAATAATCTAAGAACAATCAAATTGAATTTTACCGAAACGTTAGTCATAGATTTATTTATATATTGCTTTAAAATAAAAAATAAAAGTCTGTAATAAAAGATAAATATGTTTTGTTGTTTATTGGTGTCCATACTTCAATATCTTGTCTCACTTTTGCATGTACCCAAAGTCCACTAGGCACCCATTCACTAATTCATACAGAATACTACAAGTAGTTTTTGTTAATAATAATAAATAAATAAATAATTACAGCACTGATAATTAGAAATAGAAGACTAAAGGATATGTCTGTCTATTTTTTGGTATTGAGCACTCTCACATTATTATTTGTTTTCCTATTTTCCCCCTCACACGTTGACCCCTTCACCCCCACAGGTCCCAGTGGCACCAATATCATAATAGGTTCGGTCGCAGGTGCGATTCTGGTGGCAGCGATAGTCCTGGGGGGGACTGGCTGGGGATTTAAGTAAGAGTTCTGGCATGCCTCTATCTGTGTGTGCCTGCTGTGTTTCTCTGTCAGCTAACACACACTGCTGAATGCTCCTCTGCTTGTTGTCTGATCCATCCTCACAACCAGAGACCATGTGGGATTATTGTTAATGCTGGTGGACCAATTCTGAATTATCGTACTTCGAAACCTGCCTTTTTCTCTCTGGCTAGTAAACTCTTTAACGACATTCTCATCCTGACATGGCATGATTGACCACTTTGATTAATGTGTGATTTTTTTTTTGTTAAATTTTCTAAAAGTATAAGAGGTTAATCCTCATCTCTGTTTTAGGGTAGCATCTTAAGGCTACATAGATGCTTCTTGTATACTTGAATCTCTAACCAAAGGGTGGTTGGTAGAGTTGAATTGTGGGAAATGTAGGCACCAGATTCTGACAGGTTTGACTGTTTTGGAGGAAGAATGCGCGGAATAATGAAGAACACCTCTATACTTTCAAATCTCTCCTTTGCGATTCTGACTGTGCTGTAGGAGTGCAATGTGAAATCAGTTGAATGAGCTATGCAGATTTTTACAAACCCAAACAAATAGCTCTATAAGCTCTTTCCATGTTCCTCTCCGCACGACTGGATCTTCTTTCTGGATCTTCTTTCTGGATTTTGTTTATTCACACTCGACATGCTGCCTTGCCTCATGATAGCTTTGCTGTGGCATGCCTGCAGAATGTAAAGAGACTAAAATGCTTGTCTGCGACTGTCATCATTTGCATTCATCTCATGAATAACATTGAAGCATCGCAAGATAGATTGTACAGTTGCAATTTGCTTGTAGACTTTCCGGATAACAAATATGTCTCTTTTGATGCTTTGCATTTAAAGCCTTGGGTTCATTGCATGTTTTTTTTACATATTTTTCTCTGCTGCTCGCACACATTACAGTACAGTTGAATATCTGTCTTTATCTACTTCACTTGTGTTTTCTTTGTCTGCTCCTCCCATCTTGTTCCTGCCACTCTGCGGATCCAGAAACAACCGAAGAGGAAGGTACGATGCCGCTTAACCGTCCTGATTCTGAAAACATTTACTCACTGTTCATTATGTCGACATAATGCTGTCTGTTTTTATAAGAATCCTCTCCTTTTTGATCTGCTGAGCACCTTCAAAGATGTATACACACACACACACACACACACACGCACACGCACACGCACACACACACCTGCTTCAATGGCTTTATTTTTATCTTCAACTTTCAATACACACACACACATGTACACACACACACACACACACACACACACGCACACGCACACGCACACACACACCTGCTTCAATGGCTTTATTTTTATCTTCAACTTTCAATCTTATAATTATGTGTATAGGGAGGTATGCAGCATGAACCAACGCAACATACATTTATGTAGCCTTTGGTTTGCATTATTCTCCCATAGATTTCAAAATACACAACAATTTATGCAATTTAATCATAATCCAAAAATCATCTATTACTTATAATCTGTAATACCGGTTTGCTACAGTGAGTGTCCCCTTACTAATTTGGCTGCCTTTTTTTAGAAGATAGCTGCAGTGGTGACTTTGTAATGTTGATTTCATATATTTCAATAATAAAAGGTGAATGCCTCTTTTAAGTTTTTGGTTTTGGTTATTTTTAATGATTATCTATTACATGGTTTAGTTTATTTTCTCGATTCTTCTATCAACAGAAAAATGTGTCAACAATTATATTAGTCTGATTAACTGATTTAATGTCTTTTCTTTGCTAAATATTACATACATTTGACTTGTTTTTGGATACAACAAGATGTCACCTTGGGCTTAACAAATCCTGAGGGGTATTTTAAAATAGTTTCTGATATTTTGTATACAAAACAACTCAATGAAAAGAATAAGCCGGACACTCATTTATAATGAAAATAATCATTGGTTGTAGCTCTAATGAGATTTCTGCTATGTTTAAATGAATCTAAGCTGCCCTGTGTGTGCTATCAGATTCCTCACTGTTCTTCCTTCTCTTCCCCTCTTTTCCTCCTCTTTTCTTCTTTCTCTTCTTCCTCTTCTCTTTCCAGAAATGCATGAGCCGTGTCTCTCTGCTGTCCTCTCTTCCTTACACTGTGTCCAGTCCGGCACGAGGAGACAAAACAAAGATGTCTTCCACTTACGATCCTTCAGACCTCTCCTGTTTCCTTTTCTGATTTCATTACCCCTGTCTCTGTTGGCTTCCTGAAAAGTCTCATTATTAATATTTCTAACCGAGCCCTGAGGACACGTTCCCACCGGATCTGGAAGACTGTCAGTAAATATCTAGTCCCAAACATGGTCCGTATCTCCAGCCATTTAATTAGTTTTTTGCATTTCTACCCAGGACACACTCGACCCTTAACTGAAGTGTGTATTCTCAACATCTTAAACTCCTCCTTCCTCTGGTTACAGCTGATTTTCTGCCACATTTACTTAAAGCAATTCCTAGTCGGGACTTTTTTTGGGAAGCTTTCCCTTTTAATACATATTTAACCTCATGAGGAAACATAGAACATTGAAGCTAAGATAAAAAAAAAAGAAGACATTTTATCAGACCAGATGAGGGTTATTTTTGTATGCTAGGCCATTCCTTAGTCATACTTGCTCTTTGTGCTGCCTTTCATTATCCAACAGTATTCCATACTAAATCAATGCTTCTACATAATATGCATTAATGTATGAATGTAGTTCAGGCCTGCTAGGAAGCTAGTTGTGTCTCTGCGCCGATGACATTTAATTAGATTTCGGTACACACCAAATGTTTTATCCTGCTGTATGATATGTGATCTCTATACAACCAAAATGCATAGAAGTATGCTGGTGCTGATGTACATAGTGTATCATAGGGTGGACTCTTTGAGACAGCAGTGACTCACTGCCACTCTGAATGAAGCACAAGCTTGGAGAGAGAAGACTCTTCCCGCCGCTCAGCGTCAATCTGCTCATTTGGAAGATTCTGTCAGGGAGAGAGGATCTGAATTTTGCAGTTTTAAAGAAGTCTGAACTATAGGTTTCCAAAACTGGTGAATGCATGATCACGAAGGTTTCTTATTGCCTCTGAGAGATTGTAATTTATGACCTGGATCAGACTTCCAAGCTCTGATTTAACACAGGATGTCCCTCGATTCAACGTTTGTACATACATTATAAGGATGTGCATTTTAGCTGAGGTTATAAAGAAGAAATGAAAATATGCTTTATCTTTAAAGGGTGTCAGATAGTTAAATAGATCCATTAGATAAGCAATAAATATATATTTCAAATAATGTATCAGAAGCATGTTCTCCCTTTAGGAGAAAGAGTCAGCAGCTTTTATGAGAATCACTCTGTTAATCCTCTCTGGAGAGTCTATATCAGGTTCACAAGATGTCCTCCTCTGGTTGTTGTTATAAAGAAGCTTTACTTCACTTAGTAACAACGAGGAACTGCGCATTCGCACAGCCGCCACAAGAGATGATCTGAGTTACACTGCCAGTACAGTAGCATTAAAGGAATATGTTGATGTTTTCTCTGCCTCTGAAATTAGAAACAATAAAAAAAAAGAAGCTTAATTACTTTCCTAAATGAATCAAGTCAGTCAGAGAAATTCGTTTTTTTTTAAAAGATGCTTTCCTTATTTTGACTGGTTAAAGAGGCTCAAAATGCAAATTGTCTCTGAATTTTAAAATGTCAACACTTTGATTTGACTTTAACTCCGTATAAATGCTGTATAAAATCAAATACTCAAGGACAGACTTTTACAGGTCACACTGTGTTTACCGCCATCACACATCAAAGGTGGACTCACCTAAGGATATTGACGCTATATTCACAGTCAACGTCGTTCAGTCCCAGGGAGGTAACCAGTATTAGCTTATAATGTAAATACTTATATTATTGTATATTGAAATGCATATTAAAAGATATCTTACAAACAATGACTGTTACATTGGACGCATGTCTGTTTCAAGATGCAGCTTCAAGAATATAGTACATTTTTCTTTTAATAAATACTCTTCGATGTATAGAAGCGGTTTTACTGTGGTGGTGAAGAGTTAACTTTCTTGTTCTTCTTCCTACTCAGTTAGCAGGTTGTATTTGTAAATATTTGTAAGTATTTGTCAGAGATGTTTAGGACTGGAAGCATGTTTCTGTATATGTGCCTCACACAGTTCACAGGTGTTGCATGCCTTGAATCACCATAAAAATGTTCTAAACTTAATGTTTTAAACTTGACTGGGTATTTAATCCTTGCAAGGCGCCATAAAAGTAAATACAGGCATGCATGCATTATATTACGGTCATTCCCTTAATATACAGTATTTTAATCAAGCTGATCAAACTCTTTGGTTGGACCTTATCAGACTAGTTTGGAATGAAAACATTTCATATTGACTTTATTTTATTTCTTAAAAAACAGATAAATAGATACAAAGGAGAATAATTCAAACAAACTCTGAGAACAGATGTTGACACGAAACTGAAATGCTGAAAACCGGTCCTTTTTTCTTCTTCTGGTGATCTCTGACATGTTTTAGGCACACTGTTCCAGGTGAATCCCTAACTCTCAGCTCTCTCCAGTGTCTCCTTTGCCTTTGGGCTGCCTCCAGTCAGCGGTGAAACACTCCTCGTAGTCTCCCATTCCTTCAAACTCTGCATCCGGAGACTCTGAGGCCAAAAGTGCTGCTTCCTCTGCTCCAAAAAAATCCTGAGGGGAAAACAAAAATCAGTTTTCTTTTACAATATTCGCAAACAGGCCTTTTTGTTTCATGTCACAAAGCGCTACCTAAAGTCAGTAGACTCCAAGTTTATTCCTCCTAATTATTGTGAAATCTCAAGTGATTTGTTTCTCTTTTGTTATTATATTTTCCCTTTATCTCACCTCATCATCCATCTCTTGGTACTTCTGTGCAGAGGTCAGCATCTGCTTCTGGGTGACAGTGTGGTTGAAGAGTTTCAGAGCCTCCTGTTCAAACAGACAAACAACAAGAGCATGAGAATCACAAACTGAGCTCCTGTCCTTTACCCAGTTCTGCTTCAAAGCAGCTGGGAACCAACGTGAATAGTGGCCTTCAGTAAACGGTACATTAAACGCATATTTTTACAAAAAAAGAAAAAGGTTTAACTACCCATTATTCTTTTGATTTGACAGGATAAGTTTGTATCTCTGACCATTTCTTGCTTTATGATATAATGTGACAACTTGCAGATGAGGACAAACTTTAGTCTTTGGTTCCTCAGGGGTTGTTTCGAGTTGACATTTTGTAAGATGTGTTCTTCTCATAACACTGAATATCTTGAAATAATAACAAATTAGGAGCTGTGGTTTTGGAAAGCTGAGGAGACAGATCTGATATTTGCTCTCACCATCCTGGGTGTGAAGTGTTTGTCTTGCAGGCCCCACTGCTCACTGTAGGCGCCATAGTACTGCAGGTTCTGCTTCATCACCTGGTCCTCAGGCTCAAACAGGAAGTAGCTGTACGCGCAGGGCAGCGCACTGCGGCCATCGTTCACTGAGCGGAGAGAAACAGGAGATACTCAGATGAGTGTTGATGTTATTCAAGAGAAGTGATGGAGAGTTTCTGTTGTAAACTTACATTTATAATAGGCATACTGGAGGTAGTGGTACATAGTGGCCACACATTTCTCCACAAAATAACCTCCGACATTAGGCATCAGGTTCTCTTCGCACTTCAGTTTACAGCGTAATACATCAACATATTCATCTGTGGAGAGGAAGAGCAGAGATTATTAAGTAAAACCAAAGACAGGAGCATTTAGGTCCTTTGTATTGGTGCTTTCAATTAAGTAGTGTTAAAAGTACCTGCAGATAAAAGTTAATTTAAAATCATACTTCAGTAAAAGTACAAACATAATTTGCTTAAAATCGAAAAGTACTTTTTCTGCAAAAAATAGGCCCCTTTTAAAAACTTCTGGGCGATTATCATAAAACGTTTAGCAACAAACTTGCTAAATGTTAGAATAAAAAATAAATAAATGTAAATGCCAAATAGAAATAGGGAGAGGAACGAAGAAAAAGCAACTAATACATACGAAGCATGACATTAATCTTTTACAATTTGTTATATTTTATTTTGATATAAGAAAACCTAAACGTATTAATGTATATGTATTTTTTACGTAAAATCTTAACCTCAAATTAATCGACAACAGCCAGTTGAGTCCAGTTTTGCTTTTCTTGGATGCTCAGTGATGTTATTTCTTCATTTGTTTAACAGCATACTAACCTGCTATGACTGCATAGAAGTCTCTGTCTGGTGAAAGTTGACTGATCCCTTCACAGTCTGCCTGACAGAGCTCAAACTCCAGGAGGTAGAACCTCAGAGCTTCCTCCATGTCTTTAACACCGCTGCTGTAGTCACCTGAATTTATGAGTTTCACTCCTCTCAGAAAGGAGGCCTAGAAAGGACATTATTAATATTGTCAAAGTTAGAAAAAGCTGTAATCTTTGAAGGAGTGGGACGTTGTTCTTAATGTGACTATTCAGCAAATATTGTGCAACTTTTCCATGCAGAAAATATTTGTATGAAGGACAGAGTCTAGGTGGCCCTCACCTCATAGGGTTGTTGCTCGTGGTCGAAGAGGTAGCCCTTCAGGTCGTACTGGCTCTTGTGCTCCTCCATCAGCTGCTGCACCTCCTGGTCCTCAGGGTTCTTCTGGAGGTAGGTGTAGGCACATGGGACGGCCCTCTGCAAGTCATTCAGCTAGAAGAAATATTTTACCACACTCATTTATCATTTACAGAGGGTTAACTTGCGGAATTTTGCTTGTGTTAGTTTAAGTATATTGGAACCAAGGTTTGTAGTTCTCATTTTCATGTTGGGTATTTTGTCTAAGACACAATTTCGTTTTTATTTCTATTCATGTTTGTCATTGATGGTAATTTTGTATAACTGCAATACCAATTGTATCTATGATTTCCAATTTGTTGAATTTCATACAACTTTATTTTTGCACCTGTCATCCAATGACCATGTTTTTATTTCTTCTGTAAAGGCTATTCAATGTTTTGATTTGTTCATACTAAGATGGTGTTCCTAATAAGGTAATGATATACATATGACTGTAGTGGATTCAAGGTGTGTTGTTACACGTGTACGGTGTATCTCACCCTCGAGTATGCAAAGTGCAGGTATCTGTAGGGAGATCTCCTGCTGAACTCCTCCAGAATGTTTCTGCCTGGAGGAGGCAGCTGCAGCGCGGGGAAATGCGCTCTGCACTTCTTCTGACAAGACGCTCTCATTATCACGTGCCAGTTGACGCTGAGGTCCGTGTTTCCTGTGAAGGACAGTTCTTCATATTTGCTGTTATTACAGTGCAGCACGCAGTACCTCACACTGTCTCTGAGGAGCCGGTGCAAACGCAAACTCAATTCCAAGTATTTGATCGACTCCGTCCACGTTTCTGCTGCGTAATGATCCAAAGCCAATCCATACGCAGTGGTGACGGGCATGAGCTCCTCCTTGGGGAACTTTTTGAAATGGTAGTTTTCGTATTGCGCGTCTGTCCCTAAAGCTAAGGTTAAACAGAGCAACGTCAATAGCGCGCCTCCTTTTGCGCAAAATGCCACCATGATAAGACAATATCCCACATATTATTCCGCGTCCTCTCTCTTTTCTTCTTGTTTTCCTGTGCCTGAGTGGTGGTCTGCTGAAGTGCTTAGGGCTCTGTGGGAATTCCGGGATTGGGTCTTTCAGAGTTTCTGTCTCGGGTTTCTCCATGCAGGCCTTCAGCTGTCACACACACTGCTTCTTTATTTGGCACAAGAATATGCGTGCGTAAAAGTGACTGCTAGTGCGCATTGTTGTCCTGTATGATCTGCAGTTGTTGATTGCTCCCTAATGCAAGTTTACTTAACATATGAGTAATACATCAGCATAAGATAAAATGTATAAACGTAAGTCCTATAGAAATGAATACAGTGTATTCTATTGGGTTTGAGGATTTGTGTTCTTATAATGTTGTGGATGTGTGCTTAAAACGTTCCTTGCTCATTATATCGATTTTTATTTCTCTTTTAAGTCTTATGGAGACTTTGTATTGATGCTTGAACCGGAATGATTTCTATAGGCCCGACTCGGCATGTTTAAAGAGATTGGACCTGTTGCATCAACTTGGGACGTGTCATCTCTATATTAATCACATTTTGAAACTTCACGGCATTAGTGGAAAAGCTGAAACTTTGGGGGCTTTCAGGCCTCTTTACGGCTGATGGTCTGACTGAGCCACAGAGGCGGATCTATGTGGTTTCTGCAACGGTGCTGAAGAAACAAGCTAAGAAAATCAACGGGAGGCCATCCTTTCAAAATAAAAGCGGAAACGGACACAATTGAATAAAAAACGTAAAATCTGGACATATCAATCGATCTCAGAAGTGGACCACATTTAAAATATAACACACCCTTAAAGACACATTGTGTATTAATAACGATTTGAATTTAGACTACAATCAATGTTTTGATTATTTCTGTTTATTAGCATCTGTTGTGATTTTGTTTTATTTTGTTAAAGGAAGTAGTGGTCTTACATTATTGTGGGTAACTTGACAGAGGCGCTCCCCCCTTTTCCAACTCCGACATTCCTTCCCCCTGGCTATGAAAACTCTTCACTGGAACCTGGAGATTGTCCACGTTTACAGCATTTAGATCCGCTGCCTGCTCCACATCTGCAACCACGGCCCTGTGCGTAAAGAGTGCACACGGCTCCAGGCTTTAAATTCCTCCATTTAGTGGCTAATTTATATTTTGGATTCGTTTAATTTATTTGCTCTGATTCTGTAACGATGTTTGCCTGCTGCGTTGCGTTTTTCCTCCTCACTACGTGGTCGTCTGTGGAGTGTAATCCCAGTCCCGTGTTAGATGTAGTCGTGGACAGAAAATTCATCCCTGCAATCTGTGCAAGAGAAGCCAAGGAGGGCGATTATGTTCGCTATCACTATAACGCCACATTTCTCGACGGAAAAACGTTTGACTCAAGGTAAGTTCATACGCTTTTTTTTTAAAATTGTGAATGCGTTCATTTTTATTACTTTAAAAAGTTAGTTATTTTGCTGCAGAGGCCCGATGCAATTTGGCCATTTAAAAAAAAAAAAATGAATCGGCTGAGATTTAAATGCATTAGTCTATAAATAGACATATATGCGTATGTTTTGCACATAATATTAATTTTCTCAAAAAATGAACATCCTATTGACCCACTTCTGATGTCTTTTTAATGTTGGATCATTCACAGTCATGAGAAGGGAGACGCAAAGGTTGGCCTGCTGGGAGAGGGCCGGCTCATCGCTGGGATAGACAAAGGTCTGCAGGGCATGTGTGTGAATGAGCGCAGAACGATCACCGTCCCGCCCCACCTGGCCTATGGAAGCGCCGGAGCAGGTAAATGTCACTTTCAATCTTGTCTGCGCAAGGGGTACCTTGTTGGAGGTGCGCAGCTGCCTTTAAAGACCGAATGTTAGTAATGGTGTGTTCTAGTTCTTGGCATATACAGGACATTATTTTTTCCAATTTTTTTAGGAGTTAATTGAAATGTCCGTTTTGCCCAGGCTCCAACTTGTCTATGTGGCAATTTTTTATGTTGGTATTTATTTGTTCAATTAAAAAATGGTTTTGTAATACTAAAGTATGTTGTGTATCTTGTCATAGAGAGGGGCCCTGTGTTAAAATTAAGTTTGTAGACATTTTTATATTTTATTTAATGCAATGCATAACCTTAAACTATTTGTGTCTCATCAAGTTGTCCAAATTAGTTTATATATTTAAAAATAAATTGAGTAATGGTAGTAGCAGCAGCATATAAATACTGTTTTCTGTGTCTAAATGGGGGCCCATAGGCTCAGTGTATATTACAGTTAGTTGAGCAGACGTTGTATAGCTGTCTGTTAGCTGCTCTGGGAGGCTGTACTTGTGGCACAATGGTGCTTTGATCTAGATTCTAACATTAGCATGCTAACAATGAATAGCATATATGCTAATGCTTCACAGGTATGATTTTCCCATATGTACCTCTCTTAGTTTAAGTTTATCATGTTAGCATGCTTATGCCTTTTTATCTGTGAAATGTTGGCACAATGATGGAGTTAGACGAGAATAGATCAGAAAACTTAAGGTGGAGCTAGAGGGGAAATGAAGGGGCACCAAAGTAAATATGCTCAATCCTCTGGGGAACATGATTGCTTTTATTTAACTGAGGCCATTCCATCCAGCAGATGTTGAGATATTTCACATATAAGTGATACTATTAACACTGTGGTGGTGCCAGAGTAAAAGTCAAGCAATCATTAAAAGTCAACAAACCTTAAAACATGCTGCTGCAATGAATGCACTGTATTGATACAGTTTAATCAGAAACAAAAGTTTAAATTAGTTTTAAATGATTATTTAAAGTTATTTATGTCATTGCTAACTTTTATCAACCATGTTTACAGGCGACGTGGTTCCTCCAGATGCCACCCTGATGTTTGAGCTCCATCTGTTGGATCTCTGGAACAAAGCCGACCTAGTGGTCACCAAAACCATCAGCACCCCCAAAGACTGCAAACGCTCCGTGATGAGCACTGACTTTGTGCGTTACCATTTCAACGGCACTCTGCTCGACGGCACAGTCTTTGACTCCAGGTAAATTATGGCATTGGTTACTGTTGGTGTCCAAAATGCTGACCTATTCATCATACAATATACAGATAGCTTAACAACTGTAGCCTGAAAAATAGTAAATGAACCACTCTCAATGAAAAGATTCTTGTTTGACACTAAATCTCTTTCTCATCTGAAGGAATGCCTTGTCTGAATAACAGCTCTTTCTGTGTTTGTACTGTGACATGCAGGTATGTTGTGTTTGACTTTGCTCTTGTATGAGCCCTATGTAGCTACAACAGACATCAGACACACAACACTTTGGTCGGTGAGGGCTGGCTGGTTAAGGGCTTGGAGGAAGGCCTGCTGGGTATGTGTGTGGGAGAGATCAGAAATATTATCATCCCACCCTTCAAAGCCTACGGAGAAAAGGGATCAGGTGAGCACAAATTATGAATCAATAAAAAGTCTAATGAGAGGTCATAGTTGATCTGGTGTCACTGCTTTGCAACCAAACCATGATTGTTCAAACACAAAGAAATTAGAGGTTAGAAAAATAAAATAATGTTACAAAGAAGTACCAGACATATCCCCCAAATCACATCTCATCAATAAATGCGTATATACATTAATAAAGGCTTTTTTCATCTTTGCACTTAAAACACTTTTTTACCACTAGTAGTGCTATGGAGCAATATTTTTAGGTGCGGGTCCCCTATGTTTTTACATGTACAAGGGTGGACACTTAAATAAATAAGGAAGGAACAAGGAAATGGATTTGGTTCGAAACAAACATGTTTGCCCCTTGTATTTTGTTACTTTTATCTTTATGCAAAGTTTTTAAACCTTGTTGTAGTTAAAAAAACAAATAACATCCCCTCATTAAAAAAAAATCGAATTATTCACCATCTGCTCTCCAGGTAAGGAGATTCCCCCCCAGGCCACCCTGGTGTACGATGTTCTGTTGGAAGACATTCACAACGCAAAGGATAACCTCACCATTGAGTCCTCGGTGGTCCCGGAGTCCTGCACACGCAAGTCTGTGGTTGGAGATTACGTCCGGTACCACTACAACGGCACCTTCCTGAACGGAAGGACCTTTGACACCAGGTGAGCTCATGTTACAGTCACAGTAAAGTTGCCAGTCATATTGTAGCAATTTGTACTTTAACTATAAACATGTTATCCTCTGTTTAAATCGAAATGTCAATGTATAACTTCATTATAATGGTGCTGTCTCATTAAAGACATATTTTGAGTTTTGAACACAAGAGACCCCTAAGTGTTTATTTCTATTCTCAAGGTATAAATGTAATTTGAAAATGAATCTATGATTGTCGCTGCCAACAGCTACCAGAGGAACAGCACATACAACACCTACATCGGGATGGGGTACGTCATCGCCGGCATGGACCAGGCCCTGCTGGGGATCTGCATCGGAGAGAGGCGCAGAGTCATCATTCCTCCTCATCTGGCGTATGGAGAGCAAGGAGCAGGTGAGTCAGAGTAGATCTACCATGCAGCTTGTAGTAAGTTGTCTGCAAACATTGAACTGAATTGATTTATTGTTAAACAAACCCGTAAACCAAAATGTATATGAAGACAGAATTGCTGTAAAAGTGTTTATTTGTACTTTGACCCGATGTTAAAAACCAGAAAGAAAAAGTAATGGGTAATTTTAGCACTTATCATTCAGTTCTTTTTTAGAGTGATTTAACTACCAAGGATTTGCAAATCACTAATTGATTAATCAATTACTAACTCATTAATTAAATGCATAGCACAAATAAGTTTAAAATAATGGTAAACAAAGACAGAATTAAAATACAAATTGAGATAGAATGGGAAATAAGATGCATAATAAAATGAGTGATAGTATAGGTAACACAAGATAACGATAGGAAATTAAAAACATAAAATGTATAACATCAGAAACTCAGGAGCATTTTCCACCGATCTAAGGAGATGAAATAATAACGTGTTGTCTCTCAGGTGATGTCATCCCCCGCTCTGCTGTGCTTGTGTTCGACGTTCACATCATCGACTTCCACAACCCCAACGACACAGTGAGCATCGCCATCACACACAAACCCGCAGAGTGTAACGAAACCACGGCGGCGAACGACCTCGTCCGCTACCACTACAACTGCACCCTGGTGGACGGCACGCCTCTCTTTTCCTCGTGAGTCACCCACACATCCCAGTTTTTTTTTTTTAAACAATGATATTAGATTACCACTTACATTTGCCCAATCTACGTCCTCAGACACGACTACGAGCACCTTCAGGATGCAGTTCTGGGGTCAGATAAGGTGATCGACGGTCTGGACCAAGGCTTGAGAGGCATGTGTGTGGGAGAGAAGAGGGTGATAACAGTTCCCCCTCACCTCGGACACGGAGAAAAAGGAGGTAAGACTCACGATATCAGTGCAGTTTAAATGGTTTTATACATTTTATAACCCTGACTTGACATTTGATTTCCTAAAATGCTGAAAGGTAAACACATTTTTGTTTTGTTTTCTCTTCGTCAGCCACCGGTGTGCCTAGCAGTGCTGTGTTGGTCTTTGACGTTGAACTGGTGAGCTTCGAGAAGGGAGTGCCACCTGGTTATCTGTTCGTGTGGATTGAAGAGAGCCCTGCTGATTTGTTTGAAGCCCTGGACATCAACAAGAACAAAGAGGTCCCACAGGAGGAGGTACGTTAACTCTTACAGTGACACAACCAGCTACATTATTTCACATGGCAGATAACAGCCCCTAAGATTATGAATGAACAATGTGTCCAAGTGTGTTCTGTAAATTAACATTGAGCTTATAGGTTACCAAGTAAAGCTTGGGCTTAAAAAGTCTTAGTATAGTATGCCATAAAAAAGTGATTGTAAAGTGTGCCTCCAAAATATTCTTTAAAATGTCATTGTATAACATGTCATAATACTATATTTTGGTATACTATGCCATAAAATAATCGAAAATAAACGTCATATGTTATGCCTTTAAAATAGCCATAATAATATGACATAATTAAAAGTCATAGTAAATTGTGCCATTACATTTAAAAAAAAAAAATTCTAATATCTTATGACAAAAAAAAAAAAGAAGATATTATTATAGCAGTTATTGGATACTATGTCATAGTGCGTCATCTGCTTTTCCCAAACGACCTGTAAAACCCAAGTCTAACGTGGTTTGATGCATACATATTTAGTGTAGTTATATCACACAGCACTTTTATTGATATGTGATTCTTTTCTTTTTGCTGTCGCATTTTAGTTTGGGGAGTTCATCAAGCTGCAGGTGACTGACGGCAAAGGTCGGATAAAGCCTGGAATGATCATGGAGCAAGTCATTGAAGACATGTTCAGCAACCAGGACCGGAATAAAGACGGAGTGATCACGGCCGACGAACTTAAACTGAAGGTAGAAGAGGACAAAGAACGGGAGTTACACGAGGAGTTGTAAAGAGACACAATGCTTTATTCTCTCTCAGGAAAACCCACCACCTTAAAAACAAGCTGTCAGAGACTTTTCCCATACATCATCATGGTTTTTTGGATGTTTTTTTTTTATGACAAGGCGAGTGTAAAAAGTCTTTTTTGTGGAGTTCTGTGTTGATAGTTGTATTTCAGAAAACCAAAACAAGCACCTTTTATTTGTCCCTGAAAGTCACATGAATAAAAAATGTTTTTAAGAAAATGATGTTTATTTTCTCAGACAATTTCAGGTAATGAACTTTTCTGAAAAATGATAGAAAAAAACACCATAGTATCAAGTATTTTCAGAAAAAAGTCATAGTATGTTTTAAGTTGAAAAGAGTAAACTTACCATTTTAATACTTTCTTTAATGACACTTAAAGTTAAGGACAACCAGCACATTGTTATAATTCCCAGTAGCTAGGAATCAGTTGAATGAAAAAACACTCGTCATCAAATATTGTATTCTGTAGCTTCCTAGTGTTCTTACTCACTACTACAATAGCCTAAAAGCTGATATCACTATTGTCAACTTAGAATATGAAACAGAACACTTGGCAGATAGACACATTTACAAAATGCAATGTATGTGTTTTCTCAAACACAAGATTCATTTAAAATAGACTGTAAACAAAAAGTAAAATAAGAATTTGTTTCTGCTCAAAAGGAGTGAGAATAAATAGACATGACATTTTTAAGAGGTTGCTGGCATGTTTTGAAATAACAAGACAATATGAATCCTCCCTGCACTGAGGTCTGTTGAGGTGGCTCATGGCCAGGTAGGTCGTAAGGTTTTTATCTGAGGATTCTCTCCAACATGAAACAGCAGGGAGGAAAACCCAGCCCTGTTATACTGTGTGAACAGACAGAACTGACAAACATCACAGATTCTTCTCAACGAAGTAGCAATTTAAATATTTGTATTATGGCTTAGATAAACAGTCAAAACACTGAGAGTGTAAAACAAAGACCAGACCAGTCTCGTGGTCTGGATTGAGGTAGGTGAAGATCATGCGTCTAACTTGTTGTCTGTTGATGAGGTAATGTATTTGAGTATAGCGTTGGGAACTTCCATCGTCTCGTCCTTCACCAGCACGACGTCAAAGGACTTGACGTACAACTCTTTCCTCTCGTCCATCTGCAAGACACAAACACTGAGAACCAAAACTCTGGATCTCAATGTGTTGCTCAAAGGAAACACGATATATGAGACTGACCTGGTCGTTGAGGAAGCCGATGGTGAGGATGTTCTGATGCTCGGACACACCGTCAGCCATGGTCAGGTCTCCCAAAGAGTCTCCAAGCAACAGCACGTTGGGGCGACCCTGCAGCACTCGGAGGCCAGAGGCGTGTGACAGAGCCCCCTCCCTCTTGTTGAAAGTGTGGATGAGTTGGCCTTGGAACGCTCGCAGGACCCCCTTATGAACAACACAGCATTCAGTTACTGTTTCCTCATATGGAGGATAAAGCTGGAGTGGAATCATGTTGACCCCGTACAATGTGTGCTGAGAAGAATCAATGGATATGTTGCATTAAAGATACATTATGTACTTGTATTGATGTCTACCAGAATTGTACTATGATAAATACACGTAGGTGTGGTTTTAATATGCTTGATGTATTCATTTATTCTGTTACTGTTTCCAAGCCCTAAAATGTATCACTTGATTAGAGAAAATGATCATTGCATTGGTATTTCCCTATCGAGGCCCATTTCTAGTAATAAAAGACAATAAATAATATAAACATTTAGATGTGTAATTGAAAAAAAGTCATATTGACTTGTAGTATTTCAGAATAAGAAAAAAACATTGATAAATAATGTATGAGTAATTGTATGTCAAAAAGGTCATAGCATAGTATGCAATACAAATGCCATTAAAATAAGTGTTGTATTAAAAAAAAAACATAAAAATCTCATAACAAATCATAGTATGCCATAAACCATTCCATATTTTGGTTTATACTATAGTACAGGGGTCGGCAACCCCTGGCACGCGTGCCAATCACCGTAACCAGTGGCACACGTGGAATAAGTGTGCAAAATATTTAAATTGTATTTTCGGATCCTGAACGAGACCGCCGCCAGAGCGCGTCTCCCCGTTACCTGCAGAAGGAAGCCATGCACGCAACGCAGCCCCGCTCTCTTTATCTCCAGGTGACTTTCTGCCGCTTTCCTCCGTGGTGCAGTGCTGATCGTTTCACCACGGAGGAAAGCACTTCACTAATTGCAGTACCCATAAGGAGCTGTAGAAAACGCCGCAGTTTTTGCGTGGCTGTGTATTTAGTTGAAAGCCCAGTGGCGATCTGCTCATCTCTCATCGAAATAATATGCTACAAAGGGGCGGACTGGCCAACTGTGTGTTGAACTTTCCTGTCGGCTCCCAGACCGTAGTCGAGGAGGGCAGAAGCAACAAGCTTCAGGTTCAATAACCCACTTTAGCTTAAATGACTGGAGAGAGGCGAGCTCTTCTTGGGAGGCCGTTGCATTTATTTAGCTGTTCTTCTGTTTCACAAAATACATCACAGACCTCTGTTTTTCTGCTTCCTCGTTTCACTTCCAGAAACATACACACGTTCCCTCACTGTCGCTCTACCATCCACAACACACATGCACAAGCCACACCCCTCTCTCTCTCTTAAAGGGACAGCGATCTCATCTCACTCTGCATGACCCTAATATCATAACATGTGTGCTCTGGAGAATCACAGAACGGACGATCGTCCTTATTATTATGCCATTTAAACCAATTATTTAAATGTGTTTGTTAAATTCGGCATCATGCGAGTTGCGCTGACAGGTTCACACACTGCTTCCCCGCAGCGAGGCTCCCCCGCCCTCCTGCTGATAGTTGAGGAGCGTCAAGCTCCTCAACGCCCCCCCCCCTTGATAATTCTCGATCGTTGGCACGCTGATAACAATTTTTTTTTAAAATGGCACTTCATATCAGAAAGGTTGCCGACCCCTGCTATAGTAGATCATAAAGAAAAGGACTTATTTTAGTTGTCTTAAAATTTCGTACATTTTTTTGTTTTTTATAAAAAGGTCATAGTATAGAATGTCAATAAAAATATAGAAAAAAAATCATAGTATATATAGTATGTGATAAAACATGTCATAGAGTAATAATACAGTATAAAACTCACAGCTTGGTCAAAGTCCATGTAGTTGGAGATGATGTGGACGTTGGGGTGGAAGACGTTGTTCTGTCGGATCACTTCCTCCAGGACGTCTCCGACACCAGCCGAGAAGATCAGCAGAGGCACCTGCTGCTCCGTCAGACGGTCGAAGAACACTTTGTAGCCCTCCCTAAACACACACACACACACACACACACACACACACACACACACACACACACACACACACACGTTCAAAATACTGCTTTTTACAAGTAAAGTAGGTTATTTCTTCAGCAAAATGTACTTAAAAGTAGCTAAAGTGAAATGACTATTTAAGCAGAGGATTATCCCTGTCAGTGTTTTAGCTGCCAGACAAATGGAGTGTAATGTGCTTAGTTACTTTCCATCAATGGAATCAGGGTATTGATTAATATGGACAAAGTGCTAACCTGAGCATAGTGCTGGATTCCTTCACAGCCTGGGCCAGCAGCTCCTTCCTGATCCTCTGCTGAATCAGCAGCTCGTGGACTTGAGTCCACCTGAAGAGAGTAGCACACACACCCCCATCAGGCTTTGGGTTGTTTCACTTCTCTTTAGTCCTTATAGGAAGTGGAGCTTTTTAAAAACAATGTTATGATGTCTGAGTTCAACTGGTCCATAAAACAATGAGACAAATGACAAGTGTAGGATTCTTTCCTTGTAAAGTTTTAATTGAATTTGAACAGTATATGATGAAGACAGTATGTCTCTTACCACTCCACCATGAGAGGCAGCTTGTCTTCAGCACTCCGGCCAGCGTCAATCTCTATTGGATAGTAGGTGTTCAACAGCTCCCTTATCTGCAGTGGACCAAGAGAAACAATGAACATATACAGTATATACAGACCACCTGAAAGGGATGCCTCAGTTGGTACTTGCTGAGAGAAGGAGAATTGCAGACTAGAGAACATACGTATATCTAGAAGTTCATGTTCTGAAACTAATTTGATTTTAAAAGTTCATTGTGCATTTATGTCACTGCATAAAAACCAACACCTGCAGTTACAGCATGGAAACATTTTTACAAGGGGAAAATTGACCTAATATTCTTTTAAATTGTTCACTCTTTACTGAACTTATGATAGTAGTACATGTACCTTTTTACTGCAATCCTCGTCTATCAACAACCGGTGATCCAGGATGTCTGGAAAATAAAAAAGTAGTAGCAATTTCAGAAAAAGCACACACCATCCTGGCAACAAAAATTACAGGAACATTTTTCCTTACTGTGCGTGGTAGGAACTCTCTTTCCGTTGTGGGCAAATCTGGTCAGTGTCATATCGAAGTCTGAGATCACCTGAGGAAATATGACTATTTCGATCAGTTTCAGAGTACTCTATCACTCAGCAAACACACATTCATGATCAAGCACGGATATAGTCCACTTTTGCTCAGTTTTAACTTGGCAAATGTGTACTTCCCTATAAATGCTCACAACCTGGTCATTACTACCAACATGTATGAGCAAAGGGCACATAGACACACATGCTGACTACTAATTGCATCGATCATAAGCGTCATAAGTCTTTATGTCAGGTCCAAAACTTTGGCGTTGGTGCATTACAAATATAATTGAAATGCAATAGTCGACAGTCTAGACTGTGCAATTAGATATACCACCTCTGACTTTTGTGGACTTTCCAAGCGTAGTAACTGCTTTTGAAAAGTGTTGCTATGCACCTCTTTATTTCCAGGTTAATCATAGTATGTTTGAGTGTTATTTCCTGTATTCAACCCTTCCAATGAAATGCTGCAGAGTTCTCTCACCTGCAGGCGGCCTGCCCCTGCTCGCTGCATGGCGTAGATCGTGTCCTCCACTCTGCTGCGATCCCTCATCAGCACCGAGCACTTGGCCAACTCTGGGATCTGACCAGGGAACAGTTTAGTCTTAGAACACATGTTTATCACGACACAGAGAGCAAAACATAAAGGAGAGTGATGTGGGACAAAACATTTTTAGATGCTTGCACTTTAAGATCAGGGTAACATTTTACAGACATGTGCACAAGGCTCTAAAATCAGGCATCATCTTTATTGTGTGTAGGCACATACACAGATAACTCAGAATGATAACTTGGTAACGTTCCTAAAATTAAACTTCAATTGTCTTTCATGCGTTTCCTCACCTCGGCCTTGGTCAGCTGATGCCAGATTGCCAAGACAGACCGCACAGGTGTGTAGATCCAGGGAATATGGTAAACCTGAATGTGGACACAGGGAGAAAACACGCTTTAGTAATGCTTATTGTACAGGTCTCTCTTTTTCCTGGACACAACTGTGCTGTTTTAGTCAGGTTAACTGGACATGTAAAACTGTGACATGACCTATGAGTTTGTAATCACTTCAAATTGAGCTGTTCTTTTGAAGGATTTTTATTTTTAAGAAATAATAGCTAACAAACTGCCTGACTGTACTGCAGAGACTGTTTGATGTGTGTCCTCACTCAGTAGGATTTCACACAGTGTATGTATTCGCTATACAAAGGGACCATTTATATTTGAATGAAATTGCATTGCACTTTGTTGTTTCGACATTAAAATCAAATAAAGTGAAGCTTGAACAGTCCCGTTTGTTTACTGAGTATTTACAGGAGTTAGCTAACAGCTGGCCGTTAATATTATATATACAATAATAACTTACCATTTTTAAGCGGAGAGCTGACGAGGTTTGGACAGCTATTAAGAAAAGTTAAAATACATCAGCTATGTATATTCAAAAGTACATTTTAAATCTTTAAAAAAATAGTGCAACCGTCTACAGACGACTAGCGGTTTAAATGATTTGTTTACGTTCTATTGTTGCATCCACATACTTTCCCCGCTTCTACGTAATACACACAAAGGTTCCGACTAACTTTCGTTCCTACCTCACTGAGGACACTCACTTCTTCCCGACCGTACAGCATCTCAAACATAAAAACGAGTTTTTACTGAAATAATCCACACTTTAGCATTGCTGCTGAATAAAGTAACAGTCAAGAATATCATTTTATAATTTATCAACAGAAAAAGGCCAATCTGTTGGATGAATCCTCAGATACAGACATATGTATAAATATAAAGACATACAAATCATTGGGACACATTAAGGATAGAGCAGCCATCGGGATTGTTTTGTTCTCTTGAAATGTATGTCCATCCACCAAATGCTATAACAAGCTAATTTCCTAAACTGGGAAAGATCCTGATATCAGATGAAACTCTAAAATCCAAGGGATCCATTGGCAAAAATCATGCCCACGGTTAAGTTTATTAAAGTTAGAAAGATATTGACGGTTTCAAACTTGACCGATCAATAAGTTATACGCATAATACAAATATATGGAGAGACATCCTCAAAGATGACAACTGGTTTTTAATTGATTGCAAATGTCAGTACACCTTCTCTTGCACAGACGAATGGAATGAAACTTTCACAAAATCCATATCTATAGCCAGAAAAAAATAAACTTGCAACTTGGTTAGACGAATGCCATTGACTAAAATCAGGGTTTATGAGAATACATTCTTGAGAAAATGATAACCTCCACATACAACTGATCAATTTATACGGTTCACATTACAAACAGTATGAAACACTGTTAGCCTAGCAAAGCCTTATTAGATCATATTAATAGAAAGCAAAACAGAAAGCAACACTTTACAGTGATTAACTTAACAATAAAGTCCCTTTAGTGCAGGTAACAGTGACTTCAAATGTATTAATGAGCAGCTGTGGTTTTTTTGGAATATCGAAGACCTAATGCACATAAAAAGCCTTGTTGTTTATTGTTTTACCCACATTTCTAAGTGCAGTAAGACAAAGTAAGACACAGTGCCAATTCTGCAAGAAGGACAAAGGAAACAAACCCAATTAGTCCACAAAGCCAGTGTCTTAAAGACCTTGAGTCATAAGTAAGAGTCTTAACAAAGTCGAATGGGACGAGAATTTAGGTGGAAATAAATAATAGACCTGTATAATCAAATAATGCACATTTTGTTCAAATAAATCATACACATGTATACATATCCATTGGAATGGCTAAGTGTTGTACAATATGAAAAAAGTAATGCACTTACTTTAGTGCAAACATGTATTAAGCTAGCTTATGTTTTAAGAAGGGGATAACATAAATTCCTGAATATGTGCTGCGCTGAATACTTGAGTTTTGCTACAAATATTATGATTGACCACTTTAAGTAGGGCACACGCAACATACACACTATGTATACACAAAATGATTTAGATGTGTGAAGCCCTAGAGTGCAAAAAAAAACATGGTGGAAACTGGAGGTAGAAGAAACATTAAAGTAGCAGGAGGAGTAAAATAGGGAAAGCCCATCTGGTTGTTACAGTAACTTAATTATCCACACACCTATAATTAACAACAATTAACATGACAATAAACATAGACAAACATTACTTTAAAGTTTAGATCCAAACACAACATTTTAATTAAACCTAAAAGGTATCACTGTCAACTGTTTTTCACCACACCACGTTGACCTCATTAGGTGTTAACACAGAGCACATAAAGCTGGGCTAAGTTGTTTTGGCAATGACATCAATATTTTCAGAAATTAGACAACAATCAGTTTGATTTACTGGCAGAATAAGGCATAGGTTAATAATGCAAGGCCAAAATTAAAATGTAAGATGGATAAATTAAGAGCACATCCGGTTAATTATATATATATATATATATATTTCTTTTTTATCTTAACCAGCCCCAGGTCAATCCATGCAGACATTTGACCTCAATAAAAGGCAAAAAATAAGACAAAGGTTACATGGTAACAGCAAGGCATGTATCAGCAGATTAAGTGCTTACTAGAAGAATCTCTCAACATTCGATTTGAGACTGCAGCTGTCTGCGCAGAGTGAGCGTGCGTCGGTGGAGCTGCTGCATCTGCTGCATGCGGTCCCGCTGGCGAGCCAGGTTCTGGGGCATGGGGTAGTGCTGGCAGCCGTGGAGATAATGGTACGGGATGCGGACGTGGCAGGCTGCGGCTCTGCAGCGGGGCTGGGGTAAGGGCGGCAGCAGCATCCAGCGCTTCCTCTCAGCACAGTAACGGTACGCCTCCTTGCGGTACTGCTTGTCCATGTTGTTGCAGTTCCTCCAGCCGCCAATGATGAAAACGTCTTCACCCAGGTAGCAAACAGCAGCACCCTCCATGCTGAGGACCTCTGGAGGGAGGCTGTCCAGGATTTCCTCAGAGATGTCTCGGCTTATTGTCTGCTGAGCATCCTGAAGTGTTACCTTGTAGCTCTTTGAGCAACAAGAAGCTGTGTGGTAGAAGTTGGTGGATGCGACAGCCATTTGAAAACTACAGTAATTATCAACAAGCGGCAAGGAGTCCACTTCCTGCCACTTGTGACTCTCTGTATCGTAGCAGGTGGTCACAGTGCTCAGTCCGTCCTCATTGTCCATGTCTACAGGAGTCCTTGCCATCACATAGATGTAGCGGTCCTCTATGCTCACTGTTTTTACATCTCTTAGTATCTTCGGTGCTGGCTCCAGATTGTGCCACTCGTCCTGCTCCGGCTCGTAGACAGTAACGTCCTTAAAGCCTGGACTGAAGTTGCCATGGCCACCGATGCTGTAGAGTAAGTCTTTGACACCTGTGAGGCCAAAGGAGTGCTTGCGGGTTGTCAGGCTGCTGACCTGCTCCCAGGAGTTGAGGTTGGGGTTGAAGCGCTCCACCGTCTTGGCGAAACCTGGTTCCATGGAGCCTGCCACATAAACATGGTGGTCATTGACTGCGATAGCGTGTCCGTCGAGATGGTTGTGAATGTGGGGCAGGTTTACCCAACGGTCTTCAGCAACAAAGTAGCCCACACACTCACTCAAATAGTCTCCGCCTTCTGAAACACCACCGACTACCATGATTACATCCATGTTCTGGCCGAGTCGTGGCTGGATTGCTGCCGTATAGGAGGCACAGAGCTCAAAATCAGCTGACTTGAGGTTCTCAAAGTGAACAGCGTGGACCTCGAGGGCCTCCATCACCAGCTGCTGACAGGCCGCATTGTTTTCCACTAAGGGCTCCTTCCTCACCACCCTGCTCAGGTAAGTAGGAGAAATCTGAGGCAGCCGTAAAAGTTTGAACAGCTCCTCAAATTGCTTCTCTCTCTCCTCTGTGTTTTGGTGCACCCATTTGACTATAGCCTCAAACAACTCCTGTTCAGAGTCCACAGTGATCCCTGAGTCTGACAGCCAGTCCCGGACCAGGTGAAATGGCAGCGTGAAGAATTCCTCGTTGCTGATTATTTTGTGAAAGTTTCTTCTAATCGTCTTGGCTGCTCCCAAGGCCAGCGTGTCCAAGGTGTACATGTGGGCGAGGCTGTGCACCGCTACACAGTTGGATAAATTCAACTTCTTCATCAGAAACTCTCCGCAGAAGTTCTTCAGCTGGGCCAACAGGAACCTGTAGGAGCAGTAATACAAATTAAATTGGAGTCGAGATTAATTAATCAGTAAAAGCAGATGGAACTAAATCCTGCAAATAGTAAGATAAAACAAAAGATTTAGGTAAAAAAACATTAGATATCGAGTTAAAACTCATGTTCGGAAATACACCCTGTAGAAACGTTGATAAGCAAAATAAACCTAGGCACTGTCAGCCAGAAAACATGTTATGTATTGTAGTGGTTTACTTTTTTTTAGTTGTTTAGTTTCTTGCAGTACAATGCTTAAATAAGCCAAATTGTTGGTCTCCAAGTGATTTTACCTGGGATGTATCTTGTTGTTAAACTTACCTACCAACAGCTTTTTCGGGCCCATGTGGCAGCTACATCATTTTTCTTAACATAAACACTTCAACCTACTGCTTATGATATAATACATAGAAAAGTCAGAAATGTTGACATGTCACAGTAGGAAAAACACAGGTGTTACATTAGTAAGCCTAAGCCTGAGCCAACGGCACTGTGACAGCAGCCAGCATGCACAATACCAGAACACTGAGGCAGGTACATGGCATTACAATGTAATGTTTTTCAAAAGTCCTTGTTTGATTTCCCAAATAACTTACACCACCATTTAGGCCCATATATATGCACTTGGTGAACAGTGGAGTGCCAAGTGGCACAGGTGTGTAAACTCAAAACCAGTCACACCTGCTGATGTGAGGACACAGACAGGTGTGGCTCATGTATCAATAGAGGCTAAAACCTGTAGGACAAAAGCCCACACTTCCGTGTAAGAGGAAGTATATTAATATTTTGAAATATGGTTTGAAATGTTTTACCTGTCAGCCACTTCCAACACTTCATGCACATTGGCAGTGGTCACCCTGATCTGTCCAGTGTACATAAACTGTATAACACTCTCCACAGTGTCTGGGTCTGGTCCCGTTGGTGAGCTCCATTCTTTGAGCTCCACTCGCCCCGACTTAGACTCCGAGAAGTCACCGCCCAGCAGCAGCGTGAAGTACTGCGACGCTGCGGATAACACCGAGCGGTGGGCGGCTAAGGTTTGGACCCTCTCCTCCTCAGACACCCCTCCGGAGCTAAAGACCAGGCTCACGTCGCAGAAAAGCCCCGACTTCCTCTGCTCGTTCTGCCGCCGAGAGAGCTCGGAGCAGTAGGCCGAGCAGGTGAAGTCCTCGGCCTCCTCAGGTTCCCCGTCACCTGTTAGCGCTCCGCCGCTGCGGTCCTCCGTTGCTTCTGCTGCCGCTGCCATTCCGCAGCGGGATAGACTAAGAAGCAGATTAAAGCTCTGTATCTTCGGGAAGAACTCATAGGCATGTATAACACAAGTAAATAAACATTCAAAAACTGACATGCATGCGCAGCGCTCAGTCTTGGTCGAAAAACAGGAGTGCTCACTTCCGTCTTTAAGAATTTTCCGAATGTACTCGATTTTGGCTGTAGAGTCAGAGAGGCTCTACGATTTAAGATAATAACGAAGTCCACACAATAGACCGATATCCTGGACGCATACAGTCAAGTCCCGCATGATCCATTTTTTTTTTGATGTTATGACGCATTAACACGTCTTTAGAGTGAAATTTAACTTTGTTTAAAGGGTGCATCGTATTCGCGCATGCGTGTTGCGACGCATCTAACTTCTGGTGCTGCTTGTAATTTCAGCTTTCTTGAGTAACATTTTCTCCAGCAATTATCACTTTGGGCTGCATCTTGCATGAAAGGTGCTATATAAATAAAGTTTATTATATATAATATATCTCAAAACACTCATGTAATATCCTTTAATCAAAAATTACCTTCAGATCTTCAAACTAACTTACTAATTTAAGTCATGCAGCTATTATTTATATCTATAATATCTACCATTTTCTTTCAATATTAACCTCAACATTTTTACTTTTGAATGAAAATGTTCCCTATGTTTGTCTTTGGAGATGATACATCAAGTATTTCATTAGCAATTACATTCCCACTGAAAATAACTTCTCTTAACAACTTGACAAAAGAGCAAATCTTCATACACTTTGATGGAGGAGTGTTTCAGAGGATTTGTTCATCTTTACTGGACCTAAAAAATATTTAGACATTATACACACATTATTCAGCCAAAAATGAAAAGTAAAACAATAAGTTCTTTATTATTATACGACAGCGTATTACAAAAAAACAAAGCATTTTTTTCACAGTTAAATAGAAACAGCAAAACAAAGATCGAACACAGCAGGCCGTACAGTGGGTGGTAACAAAGCGTTGAATCGGTGTCAAGCCAGAACTGTATTATTATTTGTATTATGTGCAATAACTCTCCCAAGTAAAGCAAACCGCTTTCATGGTCCCTCACAGAAATGCGCTTTCAAAGACTCAAAGGGCTCATTCATGAAGCATTTTGTCACTCCCCTTCTGATGCTTCTACATTTTCCTGTTTTATGACAGTTATTCAGAATACAAAAAGTTCAATTTATACTTGGTGTGAAAGACTTCCCTAAAACTGCATCTAATTGACAGTAACCGATGAATTTCAACCACTGGTTTACATCCAGGGTTGTTCTTGTAAAGGCAATAGTGTAGTACCACTTAATTCATCGTTTAGTTCCTTTATCTCAGTAGAATACCTCCTTTCCAAAACATGAGATCTTGATTAGCTCTGGAATATCCAACACTGGACCCGTAACAACATTTCACTTTTAACAAAGATGACAAATTCCCTAATAATGACTTTGGTTTAAAAAGGACCTTCCCTAATGGGATGAACACCGAAGGAGGAGTTTTAATCTGACATTATTTGCGTTACAACGTGTTTTAACTAAGGTGCAATACTTAGAAAGCATAATCAAGCTCACTTTCTTGTGGACTAAATCAAATCAATTGTTATAAACTATTTTGAGTAGTTTAAAAAAAAGACATGGTATGGTAGAGCTTGAAAAATGCCACATCAGTAGCCTTTACTGAAGATTAACAGAAAAGCCAGCGTAATGCCGGGGTCAGGTTTGAAATGTGCTTTGAATCCTGCAGTTTTTGCCTTTTTATTAAAAGTTCCAATTGATTTGGTGCTTCTGCAACAGCTGTGGTTTGGGTTTGTGGTCAAAATTGAATAAGTTACATCGCATACTTTAAATAATTTGTCAAAAACTAAATCTAAAAATATAATTCCCCTTTTTTCCATAAAAACTAGATTGAAAACTTTTTCCCATATCCCTCAGCCAGACAGTACTTTTTTTTTCTAGAATGACCCTGCCCAGTTTCCCCAAGGCTACAGTTTATCACAACCAGAGAGAGTACATAAACCTTAAGTGAGATGTGAAATGCTGCCTGACCCATTTGGGCAGTCACATCTGGAAGCGCGTCCTCTTCTGGGATGCAGAGATTACATGGACATATGTTCAGGAAGCACATATGAGATGTCATCCCACGGGTGGCGGTACAAACCCTGTTTCAGCCTCTTCTGGTCCAGGTAATGCCCTAATGCAAGAAAAAGACCAGTTAGATGTTTTCTTTTTACAATTTATATTACAAATGATCATGGCTCTGTTGGAATGGAACTCACCAATAAATCCCATACTACGGCCAAGGACAAAGATCCCATTTAGTGCACCGATCTCCACAAACTCGTCAGCCTCGTCTCTGGAACCGGTTCAACATTCATGTGAGAAACAATACTCCACTGTGTGTTTACTATTACAGAGAAAAGACAATGCACTTTTGGCCTCTGAAGTTTCAGTTTAATAAAATGGATTTTTAAATAGTTTAGAGTCATAAGAAGATGAGGTTCCTCATATGAAAGCTGGTGTATTCAGAGATGATTAATGACTATATTGAACGATTCTATTGTAGAAATATAAAATATGTCTTGCAGTTTTATTCTTACCGTGTGAAGCCACCACATGTCCTGAGCAGGTCCACAAAGGCAACACCAATAAAGCCGTCTACGTTGAGTATCAGGTTGGGTTTCTGAAACATGTCACAGGAATAACGGTAAATTGCACTATATAATGTCAAATGAAAAAAGTTGAAATAGTCCCATTGAAAACATTGTGCGTTTCAAATGTTGTTCACTTTTGATAATAAAGCTGACAAGTACCTTAGAGGTGGTGATCTTCTCTACGTCTAGGGCGTAGTCAAGCATTACGGAGGAGGGGAAATTCTGTTTGACATAGTCCTTCAGAATCTGCACACGCATGTCTGGGTTGTTGATCTGAAAACAGACAAATGTTTTATTTCTAATGAAAGCTCTTAACTGTAGATATTCATTTAGTTTGATTTTAACTATAACAATAATTATTCTTAGGCATAATCTTAACAACTGTGTTCATTAATCAGTACCATTGTTTTATATAGCTTGATGAGTTAACTTGAGAGAGTATGAGAAACTGAGCACCGCTTACTGATTTGACTCTGTGGCCGATGCCCATGATCAGCTTGCCATCCTTCTTCATCTTGTTGACAAACTCCATCGGCACCATGCCGCTGTCGAATGCCTTGCTGAACTGCTTTGCAGCTGCATCCAGAGCGCCTCCGAAACGGTCCCCCTGGAATTCATGAATGAACAATGCTTCAGTACAGAGGAGATAGGTGATGACAGGTGAGCATTTTCATAATTGCTGTCATTGTTTTCTGGTTAAAGTCACAATTTCTTAGATCTATGTTGTGTTTTCTTTGGTGGAACCTATAGAAATAAGCGGTAACGGCATGTGTCTTTAGATCCAACTTTCACTTGTTTCAATACAAATGTTTTATATTAAGGGCTTTCATCACAGGCTCAAACATCATTGCAACTTTACAGCTATTTTTTTTTAAAGAAAATCAACATTACTACTTGTATTGATGGTACATGTGCACAAGTGTCAAAGCAGTGCTTACAATGGTGAGCAGGCCCGAGGTGAGGCTTGAAATAAGGTCCTTGCCAGCACGAGCACAGACAATGGTGTTGTGTGCTCCAGAGACAGCAGGTCCGTGATCAGCTGTCACCATCAGGCACATCTCAATGAACTGGCAGGCATAGCGCGGCAACCTAGACACAAACACAGCACAGCTTATTCCTCTACAGATCTATGTGTAGGAAATTAAGCCAGTTGACACTTCTTCTCTCGGTAACATATCACCAGTTGTAGTCTAGGCGTCATACTGACCTTCGTTGAAACCAAAGCAAGCCCAGCACTCCTCCTAGACCCATCTCCTCTTTAAAGACCTCTGTGATGGGCATGCCGGCGTAGATGAGCTCCTGGCCTCGCTCGTCACAGATGCTGGTCATGAAGGAGGCTGGTTTACGAATCAGACCCAACTCCTGCAGGAGAACCAGAGGAGGGTTAAATCAATAATAACTGGGTGGCAAGGCACGTTTATTCATATAGCACCTTTTAAAACAAGGCCATTCAAAGTGCTTTAAAGAAAATGAGAAACATTAAGATAGGTAAAAATAACAGTGTGAAAATGTCATTACAGTTTATAGCAGAGATCAGTATTGGCTTATACTGTATGCAGATGGAATGGAAACAGTGGCGCCATTACATATTTTGTCCACCAGAGGAAACTGACAAGTCTAATATTTCGACTTTTAGGCACCACGTTCAAAAGGTCAAAATGTGTTAATAGTTTATACATAAATTCTCTTTATACATTCACCTTATCCTATCAAATGTATTGTAAATTGTAATTATACCAGATTCAACATATTATTCTTTAGTGGCCAGCAGAGATGCATTTGAAAGAAAAGCGGGAAAAATAAGCCAAATGTTTCTAAGAAGTAATAATAAAGTTCCTTACCCTGGCCCAAGAGTAATCCATAGGCACTGTAGGGGGGGGCACCTCCTGAGCAGGAATGATGGTACCATCGGCCACCAGTTCGTCATAAACAGTCCTGTTTAACAATATATTCACAAAATCAGCTCAAACCCCCAAACTATTCAATGACATCCTGTGGTGTGACTGTGTGATGAATTTCTCACTTGACGACATCACCCAGCTCATCAAAGCTCTTTGGTACATAAGCGCCGGCGTCCCTCAGGGCCTGGTTCTTGGCTACTGCTGTCTCTGAAGCCTGGTTGGCGCAGGCTCCTGCATGGCCAAACTGAACCTGAAGATGGCAGTGAGACAGGTTGAGCTCAAAAACTCAATTCAAGCATGTTTTGAATCATTGTGGCCACCAAACCTCTGAAGTGAACATGGTGGCGCAGGTTCCAATACACCAGCACACCACAGGCTTGGTTATCCTGCCTTCACTGATGCCTTGGCAGATCTTGTACTCTTCTGTGCCTCCAATCTGGGTTATCATAGTGAAAGAGATTTGAAAAATGCAAAATGACAGAAAAACAACATTGTGTTGAGGTTAATCTGAAAATATAAACATTAGTGGAGCAACTCTCACCTCTCCCAGCATAATTATCATCTTAACACCTGGAGTGTCCTGGTAACGAAGGACGTGGTCCATGAAGGTGGAGCCTGGATATCTGGAACATTAAAAAAAAAAAAAAAAAGACAATAGTTTTACAACAGGTTTTTTAACTGGACATACATCACTCCTCAGCTAATAAGTTATTTACCTGTCCCCCCCGATGGCCACACCTTCATAGACGCCGTCTGTGGTGCGGGAGATGATGTTGTTCAGCTCGTTGGACATGCCCCCAGAGCGCGACACATAAGCAACGCTGCCAGGGCGATACAGTTTGGAAGCCAGGATGTTGTCCAGCATGCCACCTGTGTTGCCGATCTTAAAACAACCCGGCTTGATGCCACCAACCTAGGACACAAAAAAGAATGGGTATCATATGTGTGCCAGTTGTAAATTTGATCGTTTTCCGCTTACAGCCTGATTATTAAAAGCGTTTATACACTCAGACAAAAACAATGACACCTGCATTGACAGTCTACAGCAGTATTTGGAAAGCGATCCTTTTTTTGTATCTCTTGGTGAGATATGAATCATACCGTAGCAGGGCCGATGATAGTGACACCTTTCTCGTCTGCCATCTTGATTATCTTCCTTGTCTGAGCTTCAGGAATGCCCTCAGCGATGATGGCGATTGTGTGAATCTGAAAACACAATCAGATGAGAGAGATGACTTTCATGTAGAACTGCATCCTTAACCTTTATGCAGTGATGTATGGGCATATATGTAAACATATTTTACAGTAAGTCTTTGTACCTGTGGATGCTGCATGGCCTCCATTGTGCTGTCGAAGGCTGAGCGCAGTGAAGCGAAGCTGATCAGCACGTCCACCTCGGGGTGCTTCTTCATGGCGTCGTCCATGCTCTTATAGACGGGGGTCAGGATCTCCTTGTGACCCCAGTAAAACTTCTGCTTGTGATCCCCACTACGTAACACAAGGCAGAAGACTATAAATACAAATATTTGGTGTATAGTCGAGTACAGGTTCATCTTCAGATCAATTTAACCAAGGTAAAATATGACTTGATAAAAGACATGCATATCTGACAAGTTAAAACAGGATATTAGGATATGAAACTAATGTATGGGTGGAAGAAATGTCTGCTTAATTCTTTACACAATGTGACAAAGTGATCTGTGTAGTTTTTCTTTTAACATTTGGATCTGGTAGCAACAACACACATTATAAGACAACGCCACATGATGTCTGCACTGAAACTGAAATAAGGAGGATATTTTTGGAACACTGTGGAGATTGTCATAATCAGTGGAATACAAAGTCCTGTAATTCAACTGATTTTAAACAAACTTAAGATCTTGGGGAACCTACGTGAAGGGGTACACCATGGCTGCCACAGAGGGTTCGTCGCGGGAGCACACGTAGTCAAAGTCCAGCATGCCTTGCACTGCACGCGTCTGCATACCCCACACTATGGCCTTGGTTTGTTTTCTGAAGAGCGTGGTGGCTCTAGCTGAAAGAAAGAGAAGTCAGACAGAGAGAAAATGAATTTGGCGATTTAAGCAGAAATAAAAATCACAACTGGCAAGAGGGGGAGGGGGAGGGGGGTTCAGGCTCAGGAAAACAGCAGGAATGCGAATGGTAACAACAGAGACACAGGAGGTAGAGAAAACAACTCATCACCATAACAAACATCGCTCCAGAAGGAAGGCCATGTTTCTCTGATGCAGTTTGCCGGCCATATTGACATGGCAGGTCTTTATACGTGCATTGTAATATAAACCCCACACATTTGTAACCACCTAAAAGTCTATGTAGTGTGTATGTATGTATGTATGTATGTATGTATGTATGTATGTATGTATGTATGTATGTATGTATGTATATATATATATTCACATTTTTTACTCTGAGTTTGTAAAAATTAGCACTGTAAAAATCACCCTACAAGCTGTAAGCCTCAATTGTGATGATAAAGTTGTCATCTTGTTATTCAATTAACATATTTCAAAGCAAGGTCCAGATAAAGCAACCCCCAGAGTAGTATGTATTAGGTTCAAAATGCAGATTGTCATGTTAGGGTATAATGTGGTTTGGAATTTGTTTTCAGTTAGTCACCATCATGCCACACATTAGTTTAAAGTCTCGCAAGTCTCTCCTCTCTCTCCAGACTCACTGCCTTTGTAAAAAACATAACTGGGAATAATTTGACTGATATTGTATTATAAGAGTAAATTATCCTTTTTCAAAAGATATATTAAAATGATTATGGTGAGTTTTTGCAGGGGATTTCTGACACTTTTCCCCCCCCCACAGTAAGCCACATTGCCATTTTGATCAAATTGAATAAGGATGTGCTGGCCTTAAAAGGGTAAGGCCAATGTTAAAATGATTGACTCGTTTAGGCTGTCATACATCATAGTTTTGTTTATTCTTATAATATATAAGAATTATTCACCAATGTCACTGTTGATGTATGCTTCCTTAACAAATGTATGTTCAGAAAAAACAGCCACCCTTAAAAAGGGGAGTAAGCCACCCTAACAACACCTAAACAGAACAGCTTGCGGGGAAACATCAGCAAAAAGACAAAAATGTGAAGGCAGGGGGAAGAGGGCTGAGAGGGCAGGAGGACAGGTTTGTTCACACCCTTCCCTACCTCTGCTGCAGCCTGAAGAGGCTATCGCTTCTGTGACCCAACGGGGCAGGAACACAAAATGAGAACATAATGAGTGCATCTTCATTCATAAAACAGACTTCAGTGCATTCTGTAAACTGTGTCATCTCTTCATAAAAGCAGACCAGAGGAAACACCATGCAAAGCTCAGCTGCTACAGAGCATGCCTTTACTTTAAAAAGGGAAAGCCCAAATTGAAATCTTACTTTGAAATAGCCTGTGCTGAACTTATTAATACCACAACACCGTTTACACACACACACACACACACACACACACACTTCAGTAGAGGGGTACAAGGAGCCGAGCGCAGTGTGGGCATGGCACACCTATCACTCACCTTTCCAATCGCCTATGACCACATTCTTCAGAGGCCACAGTATAGAATGAAGAGAGTCTTAGAGAAACGAGCATGAAAAGGACGAGGGTGAGAGGACACAGTTTGTGCAGCAAACCAAAGAAGAGGAGGAGGAACAAATTGAATGAAAATTAAAAAGCAGAAAAGTAGCATTTGGGGGAGGGAAGGGAGAAATAGAGGCCGCAGGGATCAGTGAAATGAAAAAGCGTACGAGTACATATGGGGTTGTGCTCATTAGACTGTGGACTACAGTAACACTGTGTTAGTTACCTGCTGGAAGACCTGCTTTAGACTTTTTAGCCGGGGTGACATCGTTAGACGTCCTTGCTTCGGAGAATGAAGCTGTCCTTGTTGTTGCTGGAGTCTGGTACAAAAGAAATAGAGAAACATTCATGTTATTGAAAGCTTTACGGAAGCTTGCAAGAAGAAATGGTAGAAGGGAACCAACCATTTCCCCCTTACAGTATACGTTTTACATTTCAGTGCACACATGCAATGTATGAGCTTATCACAAGTCCTTATAGCTGTGAAAGGTATACATTTCAAAGAAAAACCACAGCTGACAAACAAAAAGGCCGAGTAGCAGACAGACCATAAAAAAAGAAAACTGTAAGGCTTCACAATAGAGCTACTCAAGCAAGTTACAAACTCCAAACCTTAAATAGTGTTTGAACATGCATGATAAGGACAGCTCAAAATGTGAATTCCAACTGGATAATTGGCACATTGAAATTCATCTCCAGCAATATGACATCTGTAATGTGTTTAAAATAAAAGAGCTGCAGGTCATGTCAAATGTTCTCATTGTGTGACTGAATGTAAGTACCGCTGCACTGTTGCTGGCGTTGAGGAGGAAGTTAGCCGTATGAGCGTCCATGGGCGGCTGGTTAGGGATCGGCTTGTGGCCCAGAGCCATTCCAACAATGGCCGTCATATGGGTCTCAGTACCGAACACATGGATAGGAATACCTGTGGTCTTCCCTGCAGAAAGAGACAAACAACAGAGACATAGCTGTTCAAATAAATATGTTACATTTCTTTTAATGACAATTAGTTGTTGGAAGAGAGTCGGGGTCGACCATCTATCAGTGCCTGCCGCTTTTACAGCCAACAATCAGACGCTGAAATCAGTTTATCAAGCATTTCTAAAGTAACAAACGAGTCTTGGTCTCTTTCTTGTCACCTTTAGCTTCATCTCACTCACCTACTTCTCCCATCACCCTCAGCCCCTCCTGGTAGTTGGGTCCGCCACGTCGAACAAAGATGGTGACCTCGTGCTCCTTCAGAGGACCTTGGTAGTCTTTGATTGCCCTGACAATGCCCTAAGGAGAGAGAGAAAGGTGTCAGTCAATAACAGCTGCTCAGAGACACGGAAATAGAGTGGTGCAGTGACACGTCCTCAAACCCGGAAGTAAGCTGCGAATGGGTCCCTTCCTGTTCCCTCGACAAAAAGGCAATGCAATTTCTCCATAGGGTTTTGGAAAATAGCTGGAAATAAGGTCTGTGGTTGACACGCATTTAAGAGACGGATCACGTTTTGTTCAGTCGGATAATCTCCGTCTTTTAAATCTGCACCACTCTATTGGTCTGTGTATTGGGGTTGGATCATTTAAAAATATCACTTCATCTTTTCCAATGTTACGCACCCTAGCTTTAACACACTTAAAGATCTATAATAAGATTTGGATTGGGGTTTACTTTTCATGATGTTTTTCCTATATTCATGCGTTTCACCTTGAATGTTGCAGCTACGTTGGTGAAGTTGGCAATACTTCCTCCGATGATCAGCACTTTCCCTGCAGGAAACAGAGAGAGTAGTGTTGTTAGGAAGATGTTCATGACTGAAATGCGACACCCCAGTTACAGTTTGGTGACAGCCATGAGGTCTATTGCTGGCATCCCACACACAGTGAACAGCGGTCTTGTGACAATCTTAACAAAAAAATGAAGGTCACATTGCAGAACCCACATTTTATTGCTTAAAGCAAACATTCTATTAATATAAAACAGTCAAGCTTGGTTTCATAAAGTCTGTCTCCCGAGGCTTTTTGTGGCTTGTTTTATTGACCTTGTTGGGGAAAAACAAGTCTCAACGAGTGTTGGCTGCACCGACCTTGAGGATGTTTCTCCCTTGTCATGAGGGAGAGGATTGTTTTAGCGTAGTCATAGGTCTGCTGCTCACTGGGTGCGCCGGAGTACTCTCCGTAGTTGGCCAGTTCGTCCACCCCTCCCAGGTCACAAATGGTGTCACTAAGGAAGAGGAAAGATGGATGGTTAAGTGCTGAGTTCACATTTTAGTTGTTGCTTTTGGTTTAAAAATAACAGTGCAAAAACTGCACTTAATGCTGGCTTCAAGAGGGAGTCATTCTACATATACCTACATTTTAAACTTTGCAGCAGAATAAAACACGTCTACAGCCTGGTATGAAAGGCGGCTTTGGTCTCTTTAGCTAATTTCCCCTATTAGTGATAGGTGTTCATGGTTTGCATTACATGACATGTTACTTGTTAGACGCTTTTATCCAAAGCGACGTACATACTCAATACTGTGGGCAATCCCCACAGGAGCAATTTGGGGTGAAGTGTCTTGCCCAGGGACACAACGACATGCTGACTGCAGTGGG
>NW_011370184.1:279617-331866 GCF_000735185.1 Notothenia coriiceps
GGGGGGGGGGGCATCCAGAAAGGCAGATAGTGTCAGGGACAAAGAGGAGAGGCAAAGAAAAGGCAGCCAAATGAGACGTTAAGCAAGGGCGAGGAGGGCAGCTGGACAACCCGAGGAGGAGTCTGTCTGTCTGTCTGTCTGTCTGTCTGTCTGTCTGTCTGTCTGTCTGTCTGTCTGTCTGTCTGTCTGTCTGTCTGTCTGTCTGTCTGTCTGTCTGTGCGTGTGCGTGCGTGTATGAGAGAACAGCCATCAAATAAACAGACTTGTGTTACAGAACATTCGGTTAAACGATCCAATGTCGAAGAACGAGGCTGAACATGTTGTCCCAAAACAGCCTGTGGGCTTATCGTTAACAAGATGCATCCTGCCAGGTTTGATCAAATCTAATTTTTTGACAACAAATAACACACCGAAGCTGCATCACATCACAAACTCTTATCAAAATCTAATCAGTTTGACATGTCTATAATTTGTATTACAGCAGGTATCTTGTCAAAAAGGCTTAAGAAGGGCAGACCAGGTAAAGGGATTTTGTTTCTATCAAACTTGTAATGCATCAGGAAGGGCTGAAATACTTTGTTACAGGGGAAAGTAACTGTGAGGAGTTTCATTGTGGAGCTTCTTGGTAAAACGGGCCTACCTGGACAGGGAGGTGGGAAGAGGTCAATGTCGGGCATCCGATACACAATGTGGTCACTGTGCTCCTGAAGGGCGTCCGGGGAAATGATAACAGACAGTGACAGATGGAGAAACAAACAGAGAAAGAGGATAGAGGAATGAGTAAGCCTTTTTTCTGCAAGTATAAAACCAAAGTTATGTTGTCGCTGAGTATAGATATATATATTTTATGTCAGAACTTTTCTGAGCCGCTTGCTCAGAACATTGTTTAAACTGAATCTTCAATGCCAAACAGGTCCTGCATAAACAGTCTCACATACTGCAAGGTAAATAATAATAAGTTAAGAGTTATACTAAGTCAAACTTCACCTCAAGCCAAAACAATTTAAGTTAGAGCAACTGATGGTGGATTGGGTCACAAGGAAATCTTAACCAATTATGGTCAAAAGAGGGAAAATTGTAAATTATAAAATGTAGAGTTGATCATATTATGGTGACAACTTCATATAAGCCTTGAAATAACTTCAACCTGGACTCAAATCCACGGCTTCTCGGGGTGAGAAAGCGCTGCTGCGTCCTCTGAGCTAGAGATGGATCAACAGGGAGAGAAGTGCTCTGATGCATAATTAATTAATCACTGGGCTGTCATAATGGCAATTAAACTAGTGGACACTGTGGCACACTTGAGCTCGGGATAAATACTTTATGAAAATAACCCCTCTCAGAGAGAGAGAGAGGGGAGAGAAAGAGAGAAAGAGGGGAGAGAACGGTTTTCAAGATGAGCTGGGAGGCTATCGATCCATCTCTCGAGTATATGGAATTGAGCTGTACTTCTATTACTGTGGGCCTTAATGGAAAAAAGCTCAGCCTCTCCCACTCTAAACCCTTTCTCCTCCTCCCATTCATCCGTCTGTTATACACCCATTTCTTTTTAATACAAGATCTATTTAAAAATCAAATCTCAGTATTTTGAAAAGATCCAAAAAGCCACTTTTGTTTTTGTCCATCATTTCTCTGTGAGATGACGTCTCCCTCAGATATGAGACAGGAGATGTGTTTCAGAGGTGGTGGATTGCGTGTCAACTCAATACTTTCCATACAGCAGCTTAGAGATAGAGTGACACTGTCTCAACTGATGCTAAGTCATGGAGACGGAAAAAGAAATTGAGCCTGTGGGCGACTTTTAACAGTATGTTGTTGAGTTTGAATGATTTGTGCCAGGGCTGCGATATTTTGTTTATTCACACAAGATTGTTGCAACGTTGGTTTAATGCCAAATTCATATGTGTGTGTTTACTACTAATTCGACTAGTTGATTCCCCCCACCCCCCCGACGGGTTTCTCCTGCTAAAAACCTGACTCACCTCTCCACTGCCAACAGGTTCAATCCCGTATGAGAAGTTCCCATTAGAAAACATTCCCCTGAAAAACACAAAACACAGCAGCATATTAGAGTTTGTTAGGGCTAGTTTGTGTCCGTATGTGTTGATGTGCTTTAAATTTGGCCTCCAGCAGTACATGTTTTTTTATGTAATAAAAGCTTTTCGGAATGGTTAAGCTCTGCCGTAGGTTAAATATGTTTGAGTATTTAAAAAAGAGTTTGGGATAATATGTGCACGTGCCTCAAGTCTTTACAGTAAACAAGAAGCTAACAGCCTTGTAGCGTAGCACACAGACTGGAAACAAAATAGCCTGGGGATTTACAAAGGTGACTAAATTAGTGTAGCAGCTCACATCTTGTTTGTTTAATCTGTGCAAAAACTGAGTAAAAATGTAAATGTGTTATTGTGAAAGAGATATGATATGTACCAAGCTATTTGGCAGTTTGTATGTATTAATTATTGAGCTTTAGAGATGCCAGTAGGTGGATTTAGTTTGACAGAGCCAAGATAGCCGTTTCCCTGTTTCCAGTCTTTACAATAAACTAAGATAAGCAACTGATGGTTCCAGCTGGAATTAATATTGTGACCAAAAAGGCTCGACAGTAAATGATTCACTTGAAAAAAAATGAAATATTCATTGATATTCTTTGTGTCATTTTCTTCTAAACTGAAAACTGGGCTGGCATGGATTTTCCACTTGACTTAACGTAGCAGAACTACTGTGTTTTGGGGGGGGATTTACAGCAATACAGAACATGTGAATCACATAATAACACAACACTTTTTAATGTGGAATTGTGGTGAAGTGACCACATTTGCGTTGGACTCACCGCAGGCCGTGGCAGGTGGACAGTGCGGCCCAGGAGCCCGGCAGCCCCCGCACACGGCCATGGTAGTAGCAGTGCTCTCCTCCCTGGAAACAAACCATAAGGAACATTGAGACACTGATCATCCACTAGAAATCACCTCATATGTCAGAAAAGAAAACGGACTGTGATCCCCTCACTGTTTCTGATCTTTCAGCCCCTAAATACAAAGAGGGCAGGTGTTGACTGTCAGCTGAACTGGTGGGTCAACTGTAAGATATCAGTGACTCCTGAAAGACTCTGGGAAACCTACACCTACAAAACTGCAGCCAAGTTTGAGTTTCAACAAGGAAAAGCTCTAGGTCTAAATTGTGTCTGTTTTAGTGATGTGGAGAAAATTCAAGTGTAAGAATTATAGTGGCAAAATGGGAGAAACTTGGCGTTGGTATCAATGTTTTAATGTAATGAGTGGTTAAAATGTATAAGTTGATAATGACTTGTAACTGGACATCAAAAACCTCCCTAAAATGTTTTAACACCGTTTCTAATTAAATCGTTTTTTCATTTTACATCTACATTATCTTTATTTATCTATGAAATGATTTACTATTATCTGACAGTCCTGGAGCATATAGGGTGAGAAGCCCACTTTGCAAAATGTTTTCCTCCTCTCAATAACTTAATTTGTAATGGGTGGCCTAACTTTACACCTGGCTTCCAGCTACCGTCACCTGATTATTCATAATCCCCTAAAAGGTTTCGCCTGGACGATCATGATTTGATGATAGTGTTTCCACGCTGCCTCTCACAGTACAGGAATGATCAGATTACGACAATCTGAGAGGAGACTTGCTGGTTTCATTCAAACAACATGTGCATGATAAATGTGTGAGAAATAAAAAAACGTTGACAGACAGTATTACACTAAGGATAGTGTTCTTGGATAATCAGGCGGTCTGCCTATAAATGGACGGAGATTACAGTCACATGCTGTTTGTGTCGAGTGGTGTGTGTGTGGAAGAGAGAGTCGGTTTCAGGTGTTTGTAACAAACCCCAATAAGTCATGTCTGCCACCTGAGCCTGCTGTTGTCGGGCACGGCTTCTGGACCCAAAAGAAAAGAGGCAACGTGGAGCTGCTGCCCTTTATGCTTGGTCAACCTTTACTCCGAGCCTGAAAAATCTCTTTGACGTCTTGTCAAATGAAGTAGGAACTCATCAGAAAATATTTCCCATTACAAATACGACTTCACCTGTTATTGTGCTTTACAAGGCTTCCTCACTGGATCTAAAATGGGCTACTGTACTGTATTTGTCCGCTTCAAGCTAAAATCAAAGGCTTTTTTCATCCCTTACCCGCTGGGAGTCCAGCGTGGGGGAGCTTCAAATGAAACAGAGTCTGTCCGTCTGTCAAACATGATGTCTCCAAGGACACAAAGTGCTGGTTTCAATTTTGATTAAATTTGGGGGAGGGTGATGTTGATGCTTTGTTTAGGTGTTTTACACTGATCTGGTTATAGCAAGGAAGCTGTTGAACATTGCAAACCATTATAGGCTTAAATTCCTTGTCCACTAGTTCCACAAAACAACACTAAGGGTTGAGGCTTCAACTTACAAAATATAAGCATTTGCTTAAGTATTGGATGTAAATCAAAACAGATATAGGCTCCCAAATGTTTCTGCATCAATATAACTACAATCAACTCCTCTAGTGTAGTTTCAGTTTGTCAGAAATTAAATCAGAATTCCTGATTTTAAATATTTTGGTTTAGAGATCACGAGCAATGCACCCACACAAATATGTATTACGAGCAAAAAAACATTTAAAATAATGTGCAGGAAATGATTAAGTTGTAATAAAAAAGAGAAGTTACAACACTTGATCATTTCAGGGATTAGTTTAAGGCTAAGAAGCCACATTCTGACAATTAACCAAAAAGAATAACTACTTGTATCTAGCTTATTTAGATTCAGTGGCAGCTAAGTTGTTGAGAAAAAAGGGACTTTAATCATTTATACCGAATAATGAGACAGCCCACAGCACTTAGTCAGGGGCAAGATAATAAATAAATAAAAAGGTCGGATTACAAGGCTAAATGGAGGAAATCCAATTGTCTAACAGCAGACACACGCTTGCTGTAAGTGCTTGATGTATGGGGCTCAAATAATGGCCACGCGCACATACAAAGAAACCATGTTTCATGAGAAAGCATGGATTAAACATGAGATATCATCAGTGCTGGTAGGGCAAGGACAAGTCAGCAGTATAGAAGTGTGACTAGAAGAATGAAATAAAATAGCTTGCAAGCACAAATAGAGGCGTATAGGCAGTTCTGTCCTGGAGGGACGAGGATTAAATGTGACATAAGAAACAAAGTGAGTTATAAAAGCTGGAGTTAACTCGATGCCTGGACTTTGACTCAGCATTGTTGAGCTGAGAGGAGCAGAGGACTGAAACAATGGGAGTTAATGTAAAGTGAAAGGAAGACTAGATGGTACACAATTATAAATAAGACTGTTTGACGTCCTCAGTGACAACAAGATACATGTTAACTTTCACATCAAATAAAGCCACATTTTGCTAAGGATATAAGAGATTTAAATAAATTAAACAGGAAAACAAAATCCTCCTTTCAATTGGGTTTTCATCAACAATTCCGAGGGATCGACATTATTACACATTTCTAAAAAACTCAGAAGAACATTAATATATAAAACAGCTTCTATCTATTCAAGCCCATCCTCATCTCTAATGCAATATATCCTCCGTGTCATTTAGATTCAATCCAAGTGAACCAGTCACCAGCTCTATGCAATAATATGGATCTACACTGCAGGGGCCAATAAAAAAAGTGACACACAAAAGGAAGGAGGAATTTATTGTCACGTCAATAAAAATAAAATAAAATTAGATTGAAATGATGTTGGAGGGGGAGGGAGCTACCTACAGTGTAGCATGCAGATAATTAAATGCCCATATAAGCTATTTCTACATTTGATAAACTATAGACCACAATTAACCCTACCGTATTCATCTAAATGTCCCACCAATTCAGTATAGCTATGACTTTTGTAAATAGAAAAATTTACAGCATTTGGTTTTAATTTATTAATTTGTAACATACTCCTCTTTTTTGGAAAGCCTTTTATACTGCGAGCAAGAGTCATCATTGAGTAAATATTGTATCTAAGATTTTAAAATACTTCCCAATACAGAACTATCAGACTAATGGGCTGCAACTCTCAAAACATGCAAGTACCACATGGTGTTCCCCAAGGATCAGCTCTTGAGCTACTATTATTCTCAAAAGGTATTTTGCACATTTCCCCAAACATGACAAATCCTACTTTATTATTTTCAGTGGCAAAATACATATTGTAAAAAATAAAGGCCATTAGACATTGCATATCTGAGGTCAACACAATTATCAATATTTGCGAATGATTTGAGGAGGATCCTTTCAAATGGATCATTAGAGACTTTGACAATATACCAAGCGGGCCATTACAGTTGAAGCATAAACTCTGTGATATGTGGTGGGTAAACAAAAGACACTGAACACATTTACTGTACTGTGGAAGAATGCTGCATTATGGTCTAAAAACGTGTTCAATGCTCACTGAGTGTTCGACTCCCATCAACATTACTAATTCATGGGGCAAATATTCTAAGAATTCATTTATTTAGAATGTGTCAACATAACTTTTGTTTTATAATTTTGCTCCAACATATTCTAAATATATGTTGGACATTATTTCATGTGATACATTTAATAATTTATCATTTAAATAATGTACACAGACCTCGGATATTGGGGTTTATTGTTTTACAAAAGTCGGTACAATGGTGGTTGAGAGATTTGCTGTTCATGCTTCTAGAAATGTACATGATTTGAATTCCCCTCACGACACGACAACATGGACCAACACTGCTGCTGCCGCTGCTGACTGCTGGAAGCCATGGCAACCATCTAGTGATTGGTCAGGTGGTCGCCGAGACAAAGACAGTGAAAGAGAGACAGAGATAGATGGGCAGGAACAGGGAGGGAAAGACTCAAATATAGACAGGATACAGACAGAAAGAGGCCGTCTATCAGATGTTCTTGAGTCTAAAGAAATTATAACATTGATATAAGGCTGTTTGATCAAATGTATAATGCACAACAGAGAGGACATCAAAAATCTGTGTGCAATGCAACCAGACAGCTGTTTATGGACGCCAACAATTTATGATGTTTTAACTGATGTAAGAAACCAGAGTATACAGCAAAACAGATGAGCTAACAGTCACTTTAACAAACCAACTTCACAAACGTTTACTTGCCTCGACACATTCAAACACATTTGCCATTTCTAGGATTATCTGCCTAAAGTATTCAATATTGATTCTGTTTAACTTCTCTCAGGGGAAATACACCCATTGGAAACATTAATCCCTGGAAACAAGTTACGTTAATATTTCAATTAAATAAACCTTTATGCATTGGCACAAATCAAATAGTCTGTGATGGAAACGCATTTTAAAATTCTGATTAAAATGAGGATGGCATTATTTATCAAGAGTTTATTTAAAGGAAAAGTTTGACTTTTATCTGAATATATACAAATACAGAGAGCAGAAAATGTCCATATTTGAGAGGCTGAAGCAGAATATTCTGTCCTTTTTGCGTCACAAAAATCAGCAGGCGATTATTTGTATGTCCATTGAATAATCACATAGTTGATTCAATATTGCAACTCTACTTAAAAATCAATGTGAGAGTAGTAAAGATTTTTTCTCAAGTCTCAGACAGGAAGTGTATATCCCAAAATGTTGAACAATTTCTATAAAAATGGCTTACCATATTTTCAGACAGCTTTCCATCCTCGCCATAGTGACGCTCCACATAGTCAGTAGAAAGCAGGTTGCTGGAGAGAAGGAAAAAAAAGGGAGAAGAGCAATAATCATTCTAACATTTAGTTTGAACCTGAATTCAATGCTTATTTGGAAAAGCAAGATTGCAGCACTGACTGTTAACTGCCATTTTGGGTCATTATTCTGGAGTGCTATTTAACAGAATAACATTTCTAGCCAGACATTATGACTAGACTGAATCTAGATCAACAAATGTCTGATTATAACCAAAGGGTCTCAAGATTCATTTATTCTAAGTCTTCGGAAAGCCAGTGAAAGGTATTACAGAAATACAGTCCATTAGAGCAAGAGAATAGGGGGAGGTATACATTTGGCAAGCAGCCAGTCCTTATAATGCCAACGCACAAGACATACAGTAAAAAAAGTGGGCGGGAGAAACGGGTAAGGAAAGATAGGTGGTGCTTTAAACTTTCTATGCAAGTATCTTCATGTCAGTGTATGCTGTAAACAAACCATTAAACACTGTGGGGTGAGGACGTGTGAATGCTTTGCACGCATGAAGCAACTTACTGGTTGAGTTCCAGGTCAAGGATGAATGAAGTGCCGAAGGCCTTCACCAAGAAGCTGCTCTGGGCCAGATGGACGGGCTGAGGGAGGGGTGGAGGGAGGAGAGCAAAGGGGATGGGGAAAAAGTAACTTAGTTGATTGAATGTACAAATACTGATCAAAGTAGCAACAACATTTTTCAAAATACTGAATTTGATGTATTATGTTTGTCTGTTAATGTTTTTGGGTTAGCACACCTCAGAAATCAAGGGCCTTTTTACCCAATTTCTAGTTCGTTAAGCGGTTTCCCCTATTAACACTACATACTGTGCAGTATATACACAATCACATAATATGAAATGATCACTACCTCAGCTTTGAGCAGCATTATAATTTCGTTGTCCAATCATTTTCATCAAATAGAGGAAACATTTGTATCTCCTGCCTAACACATCCAAACCACCATCAAGGTCATGCATTCATATAGGCTTCCGTTTCTAGTCTATGTGTCATAGCGCTTTCTGCATGGGAGGTGGATAAGCAAAAGATTAAGACTTTGAGTGATGTGCAAAAAATAAGTGCTTTATAGTCTGAAGTGTATTTCTATTTAAAAAAAACATGCTTCTCTTATTCAAATCCATGCATGGTTGGGGTCCCAGACGTTGACTCAAACAAATGACTCACTAATTTGTCAAGTATTTCATGTTTTCAGGAAGAAAATGTGACAGAATAAGAAAAAGAGAGGGTGGAGCAGGGATCTGATGGATGTAAGGAATTCAATTATTAACAGTAAGTATGCATAGAGACACAAGCAACAAAGACATATAATAATGGGATGTCCTATTTTGGTAGCCTCTCCTTGAAGTGGAGAGAGTCTCATCCATCCTCGAGGCTTTTTAGGATTACACTGAGTGTTGGGGCTCAGTGTAACCTTGCTCCAAGGTGAGCCTCGTGCACGTTAGAGACAGAGCTCTGTGGTGGCTCCCATCAGGCCGGTCTCATTAGTATTGCCATGCACTCTCTGCAAACCACTTAGCATCAATCTAAACCTCCACTGGGTCCATATACTGTACAATGAAAAGCCCACAGCCTGTGAGTAGAGATAAGAAAGCTGCATCGGAGTTAAGACTGTGGAGATTTATACTGTATAGTCATTTATTATTTTTACATCCAATACAAAATATCCCATTTGGACACCATCTCAGACACTGAATTATAGAGTTGATAGACAACTTTTTTTTTAACAATTAGTTTGATCACTAAATATTTGCCATCTTCTCAAGTCTGAGTGTATGCTAATTCCTGTGGATAGGATTAAAGCATTATATAGGCTTTAGTCATTTACAATGGGCAGTTGACATAATTTTTCGGCATTTTAACCACTGAACATAATGGATTATTAACCATGAGAAATTAATTAAATGTCAGGTCCTCGTTTATCTCAGTTGAAAGAAAAACATCCAATTATATTTTGTCTTATAGTATTTTTTTAATGTCCTTTTGAAGTTGAGATTGTGAACTTGCTGACAACAAGTTACCAATTTTGGGAAGCATCTGTATTTGAAAACTCCTAAATGCTCCTGTATTAATATATACTATATATATAAAGACTGATATTGCACTGAGAGAGTGTATCAGTTAAAAACTACATCTTAAATGTATCTATCTAAATATTATTAAATTTTTTAACATACATGCTGTGTCAAGTTTTGCACATCATGGTATGTTTATTTTGCTTTTAAATGTGTAGTTTACAACTAGTAGAGCAACTCTGAATCCTGGTTCTACCACATATATCATTTTGCATATTGTAATATGTCGGCATTAATACTTCTTCCAATGGGCGTCTATAATCTCCAAAAGAGAGTTCATGAGACAGCATGCCACCCTCAGAGGGTGGCTGAAGGTCAGAGCTGTGTCATATGCACTGACAGCCTGCAACTGACTGACAGCGTTTATAGTGAAGGTAACGAGAGAGGGCAGGTAGAAGTGTGAAATATAATCTAATGGACTGGAAAGGAGGAGGCAGCTAGATGAGGGGGGGTGGGCTGAGTTTTTTCTGCCCTGTTATGGCCGGGGTATCATGTGGGGGGTGTCACAGGGTGTGGGGAGTGACAGACACATGACCCCAAAGGAGGACTAACAAGGGTGACTCAGGTTGGGACACAGAGCAGTTGAGGACTAAAGGTACATCATTTTCCTAGATTTTAAAAACATAATAACAACATGTTATCTATTTATGTAATGTGTTCCCACTACTGTAATCTTCCCTGATATTGTTTTATTTTAAGGTTATAATATATTTAAAGAAAGACATATTGATATCATGTTACTAATACATAATGATATCATTTAAGTAATCCAGCGCCTCTTAAATTAAATGAAAATTAAATTCAAACAGCCCATAGATCTATAGATATCACAATAGTATTTTGAATGCTATAGTAAAAGCTATACAAACTTGATAAAGAAAAAAATGAAATACCTGAATGGCAAAAATAATTACTAAAACATGTCAAAACAGAAATGATGTCTGTAGGCTACAGCATGAATATAAGGATTTGTATCTCAATAAGAGGAATGCATCTCTGTGACATTAACCTGAAATTATTCATGATTCAAATGTGTCAGACTTTCTATGATATTCAACTTCTTGTTTTGTCTCAAAGAACTCAGCCCTTCTTCTGTATAAGAAACACCATTTGGCGATGTTGTTCAACATTTGTCCTCAAGCACTACTGATGAGAAAATGGTGAAGCTGAGATTGAATGAAGGGGAATAATAATAAACATGTGATTGTGTCTGAATGTAAAAACCAGCCACAGGTGCAGAGAAAGCTCACCTGCCCTCCGGCTGTGGAGTTGTTGACCCGGGTGTCCAGGCGGCTGTGGAGCAGCTCATCCTGGGAGTGGATCTGAAGCAGGAGCCGCTTGGGCTGAACAACCTCTTCTGCAGGCGGCAGTCTTCCCTCCAGACTTCCACCCAGACCTGCAGATGACACATGATAAAAAAGTGATTGTCTACGGATGCAAATGCAATATGCCTAATTTCTGCAGAATTCAAAAACTGCTGGTCAGCTGCTCGTTGACACCAATGCAATTACACGATGCATGAAATTGAACGGATGCGATACGAGACAGAAAACGTATATTTCTTATGTTGTTTTTTTAACCACGTATAACTGGTTGCTTGTGACAAACTACTCAATTACATGATATAAAAAAGGTCTTACCTGCCACGGCGCACCGTGCACACGCTGCAGCGAACAGCAAGCAGCTCACAGCGAGCATGATGCTCTCATAGTCCCGGGGATTTCCTCGGTGCAGCGCCGTTAAATGAACTGATAGTAGCCGAGGGCGCAGCTGCAGCAGGTCTGATGTTGACAGTGTTGTTGACAGTGAAGACAAACACAACAGCGGGGTTCCTTTGAACGCAGCGACCGCATCTCTCACCGCCTCTTCCCGCCTGTAGCGAGTTAAAAGCCCCCGGACGAGGCTCCTCTGCTCGGCTGCAGCAGCATGGTGTGTCTCGGTGTCACGGAGCCTCACAGCGGGAATCACACTCCTGCCTATCGGTCTAACGATAAATGATACTAAGATTGATTGAAGCAGTGAGGCTGCGCGAGGAGTATTGGACCTGGTAACAAGGAGCACGTGGGTTTTGACGGGCCCACGCCCACGCTCTTTGATAACACTTGATGGGCTCAAAACTCAGGTTCGGGGACTCTAGGCCTAGGGTAACCCCTGATAGGAGCTATAAATATGAAATCAACCAGTCAGATTTGGATAGATGTTTTCAGGGAAATAACAGCTTCTAAAGAGAAACACATTTTAAATGCATTAGAGGTGGTGATTTATAATAATATCATACAAATTAACATGATCCAAATATCAATCATTACCTTTCCCCTAATTGTGCTATTTTTCAAATATATGTAAGACCTTCAGCCTTACCAGCCAGAGAACATTACTTTTGTTGAATGCCAAACTTAAGTGGTCTAGATCTAAATATAGTGTCCCAGGATCAAATGTAAGGGTCACAACATGATTGGGATACAAAAATACATAATACGGTGAGTCGAAACAGGACATGACCGCCTGTTGTCCTTCCCTCTCTCTTCCCTCCCTCCCGATTATGCTCTCCTTTAGCTCTCCTGAGTCAGCATTTAACGGTAAAACACCCTCAACATACCAACATTCCTAAACTTTGTTTTAATTGAGCAACAACTTCGCAAGAACAACATGCTTATGGTAAAATCATTTATTTTCAAACACTGAACAATAATTTACATCACAAGTTATTAAGAGAACTGCTTGTCTTCCATAAACTGAAACTTTGTGTGTCTTTGTCAGACACGTTTTAAATAACCATGCAACGTATTCAGAAGGTGTGATCTTTGAAAATGGGGTATTGACTATTAACTTGTCGTTTGATTTGTTAAGAGCAATGACGAGTTTTTAATGGTAGGTGACCTTACACTTGACAAGTTAAGACAATAAAGCTGCCTGTAGCGGCTGCAGCACAACACTGTGCAGCCCACAGCTCTCCTTGACAAAGTCAGTCCTTTGGCCGACCTTCACAAGGAAAGAGCAATTTCGACATTAATCAGACAGATTTTTGTCTCACGGGTTGTACGAGTCCTCCACTCTACGAATGCTTCATCAACGCCGGCGTGAGTGGGATCTGATCCAGACGCAGCACTTACAATAATTGAGTAATGCCCCTTTCAGAAAAGCCTCATTAAGTTCTCAATACCACCATGCGTTCCCGGACATAGCTGCTGAAAGACTGAGTCAGCACCACATACAGAATATTGCTTAGACTTCTGTGCACGGAGAGGATAAAGGGTTGACAGGAGAAATTATAATGGATGCTCTTCAAATTGACGGGAAGCCGCATGATTTACTAAAGTAAAATCTACGAAGTAAATAAATAAAAATCAGCATCTGCAAAAACACCTAAATATTACTTTTTAGTTTGCACTAAGTTTCAAATATGTATTCAGTTTTATTGACTTATTTGGATGAGCTTAAGTGTGGCCCATTGTTTCTTGCAGTGGGATACGCAGCTGCAAAGTCTGGAGCCTTTAAGTTTCCTGTTAGAGATTCTTCCGGTTCTTTAAATTGACTAAGATAATAGCCATTAGTGCTGAACTTCAACAATCTGCACCAAAGTCCTAGAAAAGGCTGATGGGTCCATTTCTTCCCCGCACAGCGATCCGGCCGGGTTTGGCGGCTGGAGGACGTTGTGCAGATGTGACTCATAGCTGGTGTCGCGCATCCAGGCGCACGGCATCTGGAGGAGCTCCTGGTCCAGCTCGCAGCTCTGCTCAGCGGGCGACAGAGGACCAGCAGAGGTCGCTCCGAAGCGGGACAGCAGGCCACAGTCCCAGTCAGAGCCCGATGATGACGAAGAGAGCCTGTTAAAGTCTGGGATGAGGGATGACTCGATGCACACCGAGTGGGAAAGTGAACGCTGATAGTCTAGACTGGATAATGCACTGGGAGATTGATCATTGGGGAACTGAAGTAGAGGATAACAAGTCTTTGAGGAGAGTGGCTGTGATAGTTGAACAGCAGCAGAAGTAGATAACATTTCCATTTGATGTGGTGTTTGTGAGAAGTTTAGTACAGTAGGAACACAAAATGAGGTAAAAATCTGTTTAGAGTCAAGCGATTCCTCAGTGCATGTTGGCGAAACATCTGGCGCAGGACAGGGCTGTATTGCCTGGCAAAAGAACTTTGAATCGAATAACGATGAGTGCTGATGTTTTGGCATAGTGTCACTTTCTGGTTTGGCAGCTGTATGCCCTTCTTTAGTCCAGCTACCACTGTAGCCAAAATCTGCTGTAATCCTCCTCCTTTTGCTCCGGCTGTGTTCGGGGCTGGCGGATCTACAGCGCTTTTTGGGGTTCGGTGCTGTCACTGACTGGTGTCGAGGGAGGGAGCGGGATCTGCGTGACAACAGCGTAGCCGCCAACTTTAAACCATTTGTGGAACAAGTGATTCGACCTAAAAAGCTTTCTTGGTTTGATTCCTTTACTACTTCTGCATCGGTCAGAGACACAGAAGGAAAAAGTCGGGTAAGATCTGGGACAGAGTGAGACACACTTTCTGCAGTGTCCATTTCACAAGTGCGTCCTTCCACAGTCTCCTCTGCAGCGTACATTTGAGGACTGAGGACAGGAGGGTCTGAGTACAGGCAGTACGGCTCCATTATGTAATAAGGATAAAGCACTTGAGGACTGAGGGCCGGAGGCAGGGAGTAAGGGTCGGGGGAGGGGCAGGGGGAGAGATCTTGAATATCAAGCAGCTGGTTGGCTGAGTAGTAGTATTGTGGTTCTACATCCAAAACAGGCATGGCTGGACTTGAAGTGCGAGGAGGGCTGACAAGAAGTTGGAGGTCGGTGTTGGTAGTGAAAGGCTGGATGTCAGCAGGTGGAGCGGCTGGTGGAGTTGGGATGGTAAGTTGAACTCCTGGTGATGAGCTGGACGGAGGACCCCTAGTCGGGCTGGAGAGGTGAATGTTGGAAGGTGAACCTCTCTGCAGGGACTGCACAGCATGCTCTGCCTCAGCATCAGTGAGAGGCTCCAGCTCACAGAAAGGCAAAGGAGTCGGTGGTCTAGGAGGAGGACAGAGAATCTTAAAATGAAAACTCTTAAATGCAGAAAACCCCATTTTTGACCCGTGAAAAATAAAAATTACAATAATTGCACAACAAATTATAAACTGCTGGTGTAAGGCTCCAATAATGAGTTAACTAAATTATTGTCAGTAGCAATTCACTTATTTTCATCACCGATTAGATTATTATTTAATTAAAAAAATGATGAAGTCGTTTAATTGGCCCATTGGATTGAGTCATTTGATTGGCTCATTGGAACGGGTCATCGAATAAATGTCAGAGAATACTTATAAATCCAAGGTGCTGTCTGGTTTTTCATTTCAAAACAGAAGGTACTCTGTTTAATATGATATAAAAACAGAGAAAAGCAGGAAATATTCATATTTCAGAGGCTGATTATAGAACGTTCTGCAATTTATGCATTCCATTTTTTATTTATTGGGAAATGTAATTGATTATCAACATTGTTGAAGATCAACTCATCAATGCAGCTCTAGCTGGGTGAAAATCAAAACTCACCGGTCCAGTTGTTCCTGTGACTGTGGATCTGGATCGGTGTTGAATCCAGGAAGCATTTCAGCCACCAGTTGGTCCACCACACTGTAGTTTGAGGCGTCCAGCGCAAACGCACGGTGTTGTTCATACTGAATGTGCTGCAATGGCCAACAAAGACAACCGGTCACAATTATATCATCAAAACAATGCAAGGCAAAGAAAAGTAATTGTTTAAGAGTTTTACCTCTTCCAGATTATGGAAGGGTTGATGACAGCATTCACAGTAAGACACGTTCTTTTTGGGGGGCTGCAGAGGGTTACAGCTGAGTGGGGTTTGAGACTTGTCCTGGATGCTGCTCTCAATTGTTATCTTCTCCCTAATTTATAAAGAACAATAGTTAGGATGAGTTGTTCAAGATAGACTTTAAAAAAAGTTTGTTAGCAAAGCCTAGGTTTAGATCACTTCAATAACTGCAGTTAAACAAACCTTGCTTTATCTTCGTCTTTCTCTGCCGGCTTTTCCAACCGAGGAGGAGGAGGAATTTCAAAGGGACTAAATCGGCCCGAGTAGCGCAGAGTAGGCAAGGTCATATTTTGCAAAAGAAAGGGCTTGTATTTCCTGGATAGAAAACAAAAACAATATAATTCAATACACAAAATGTAAATCAAATAAAAGGTTTTACCAAAATTCAATCATATCCGGATGGAGGTTGAACAATGTCGTGAATATTTGTATCATCAACATCATATTTTCAAATTGAAAATATTGTAATCCACACACTATGATCAACCCCAGGTAGACTTATGAGTATATAAATATATCTATCTATCTATCTATCTATCTATCTATCTATCTATCTATCTATCTATCTATCTATAATCTAATACTGAAATGTTTCAGATGTCATGGGTTCTTCTACACACATTAGCCAGAGCACTTCACTTAACTAAATTGGGATGGCAAGTGAAAAGACCTGTTGACACACAGAGATCCCCTGCAGGATGGGGCAGTGGAGCTTGCAAGGGTCATCAAATGGAAATCCAACCCCTTGAGCTCTGGGCTCCTGGAGAGCGGTATCACAGGGGGGGCTTGTCACATTACACGATGGGACACCTCAACAGGTTCAATTAACAAAATCGCCTGGGCTGAAATGCAAACCTCCACAACCAATGCCCAGTGGGGGATAGGAAGGGCAGTAATATGGGGAACGTTCACTGCAACTCATTGTAGTTTCCCTCTCATGCAAAAAAGGATCTAATCTGATACTGAACAGCTTTTACATGAACCTGCGCAGGCCAAAATACGTTATTTCCTCATGCGTTTCTTTATTACCTGGTATTGGACACAGGATTAAAGTAGCTATAACTATGACTTTGTGAGACCACTGAATGGGTCGTGATGGACCAGCCAAGAAAAATCACTTGAGTCATCAGCTTCCTTCTGAAATACAGTAGGGCTGGACCATGTATCAGAATAACATCAATATCAAGATATGAGAATGGATATGGTCTTATTACATGTTAGACACAACGACATGCTGACTCCAGTGGGGTTTGAACCTGTGACCCCACCCGAACACCAACGCCCTACCCACTGCGCCACACGCCTACCCGTATCTTATATTTTGGATGTTGTAATACGATAGTAATTGTCTTTAGCTGGTTTTAAAGGCTTCATTACAGGAAAGAGATGACCAACTTCTAAATGTATTAAAATGTTCCAGCTTTTCTATTATTTGCCTCTACCCATTTAGTCATATTCACATTACCAATAATCGTTTATTAAAAAGTATAATTTTGTCTAAACATAGACATAAAAAAACTACAGAAAATTAGAGATGAAACTCACCTGCTTGAGTCTTCAATTTTAACAAAGGATGACCTCAAAGGCACAGCTGTAGAAAAGGCAAAGTGGAGATAAACAGATGAATTAAATGAGCACAAATACCCACAGAAAGACAGTATTGTTGTGAAACAAAGATATGAGCAGCTCATCCATAAACTTACCTTTGACAACTTGAGCAGCTTGATGTTTGGCCTTTAGCTTTAAGAAAAAGTACAAAATAAAACTCATTAATTAGAGAACTAATGCTGGCGTTACTTGACATTCGTAAATTATTTATTTGCTATAAATGTAGGAATGTAAAAACGGCTGCATTTGGATAGCTAATGAAGTTTAAAAAAGCATTCAGTCCAACATCTTACCTCCGGCCTCCTGTGTGGAACATCAAAGCTTTCTCGTGTCAAGTGTTTCAAATAAAAAAGGACATCTGATACAACATTAAGGAATAATATGTATACTGTTGTTAGATAAAGAATGTGACATATAAATGCAGAACTCTTCAGCTGGCATCAGTAAACCACAGCAGCACAGAACAAAAGCATTCACATGGTGCCATCTGCTGAGAGCAGAGGTTCACTGCACCACAAATGTGAACACAACATTTCTAATAGCAGTTTGCATTCAATCACGTTATAAGTCAAAAGGATACCATCCACATACACAATCTTCACTCCCCATGATCGAGCATTCGTCAAAACACTGCTCGCATGTAGTCGCTCCTACAAGACAGAACCATCAGAGTACCGTAGTCAAGATAACAAACCATGTCAGTCGTCAGTAAATCCCCAATATCCACAAACATTAAAGCACCCAGATCTGCAAGATAAACCACATTTTGGCTGCACTGACACTTACATTGTTGCGAATGGCTTTTTCAAGCAGGGCCTTCCCACGGCTGCCACAAGCCTGATGAGAATAATACAGCATTAATACAAAAATAATGATTATAACGATGTATCTAAATGGTTATATGTAGCATTTTCAAAATGTGTAAATAGTAAATATACATAACAATTGGCACGTCTCACAATGTCATATGTATTTGCATCAGCGCATTCTACAAGTCATTACCTCAGGGGTCTCAAAGTCAAGGCCCGGGGGCCAAATCTGGCCCGCGACTTCATTTTATGTGGCCCCGCAAGAGCTTGCAAAGAATATAATACGTTTATTATACGGTTACATGCCACTTTACAGAAGCAGGTTGCCCATAAACTACATGTCCCACAATGCATCTCGTTTTGTGACATGCGCACTGAAGAGACTTGCAATTATTTAACCTGGACTTCTGCTTTCAGACGTAGTTAATTAGTTATTATCCTATCCGATAATAATGCAATTCAGAGGCAATTATGTAATATATAATACATTAATTTATTTTATATATATATTATATATTTATATAGTTACAACCGGCCCTTTGAATGCAACCTTTATGCGAATGTGGCCCTTGATGAAATTGAGTTTGACACCCTTGCATTACCTGATAACTGGTTATTCTCAGTCATGTGATATTAGGTATGGCTTTTGCAGGACATGAAAATACTATTCATAAATAACAGCATAATCATTCTACAAAGCCAGTGGTGGCATTGTTTTAGGGCACCATTGCTTGTAAAATCTGAAAGGTTTTAAGCATGCATGGGTGAGTGATGCTCTGTACCGTCGGTCTAGGAGTTCCTGGTCGGCGTTTTTCTCTGCTGAGGATGCTCTCTCGCTGCATTATAGGATGCTGGGCTTCGTCACTCTTCCCGTTTGCTTCTGTTTTGATATCTGTAGATTTCTGCTCCTTCGGGCCGTCTTGGCTTCCAGTCACAACAAAGCTTATATCCTTGTGCAGAAAACTCTCGATCTTCTTCAGAAGGAAAAAAAAAAACACAGAACTGAGCATTAGTTTCAGCTAAAATACATCTATACCAGACTTTTATCTTTCCTTTTTCAAAACCTAACTTGAGGCTATGTAGTTATACAATTTACCCAAGATAACAGCCTTAGTATTAAGTCAATTTGGTAACTTCAAAAACATTTTTTAATATAGAACAACAATTAATTCTGCATGTAAACCACTACTAACAATATTTACATCACTTAGGATTCACAGGCCACACTGACTTAATCTTCACACATGCTTACCCCTCCTAGAAGAGGTACAGCCTCCAAAAGCAGGGTTGTGGAGCGTTTCTTCAAACTGTCCAGATAAAAGGTCTTCCCCTGCAGCTTCTTCTGTCCAGAACACAGTGAACCGAGAAGGCCTCGCTCCTCTGCAGCCTGTTGTTGCTGCATGATCCTGGTGCAGTAGAGATGCTTACAACTTTACAGAAAAACACCAGGATCCTACTTAAAAAGAAAAAAACAAAGCACTGTTAAATACATGTCATAAGTCTGCATACACATTAGAAAGAGAGCAACTAAAAAAGAAGATGCCAGGTAGCTCATATGTAAAAAGCTATTGTACTGATACTGTATTGTTTAATAACTTTGTTTTGACAATTTTGAGTGCAGTATAATTTGCTAGACTAAAATAAATGTCTCCATGGTGCAAATGGCTCATCAATAATCATCAAAATCATGCAGGAAAGGCTGTCTAAAAGTTTAAATGTTGTTTTTGTTAATGGTCAGATTGACATAACCTTATATTTTAGGACTAGTTAGTTTGCTCAAAAAAAATATTTTTAAACTTCACAACAAAGGGTTCTTCAAAAAACAACAATGTAGCATATAATTACTACACAACTACAATACATTGGAATACAATTGTAGTTACTACAATACCAAAGAGCAGTGCACCCTGTATTGACCTAGCATTCGCTGAACTTAGCTAGCTTAGCTTTCGTCAACAACGCCTGGGCCCCAAACAACATTTTGCTAGTTTGTTAAGAGGTTTAAAAGTCTGTTAAAGTGGTTTCTTCGTCGTCAGGGCCAATATAGCCAAAAACATAGTACACTTACGTTTTTGTACTGTCCTGGAATACTACAATAAAGAAATGAATCCTACTTATTCACAAAAGGTGGTCGATGAGCAACCGCCGCTTTTTAAAAACACTGGCAGAGACGTGAACGTAAAGTCGACGTCACATTCGAAAAAGGTTGCCTTCACGTACTAGCTTCAGACAGTCTATGCTTCAGACATCAGAAAGGTGGCTGACATTATTATATTTTTCAACGGTTGAAATATTAATGCTATTTATTTAAGTAAGAAGTTATACATAACTTACATTTAGTCTATTGTATAAGGCACGTGCTTATAAGTCATTATCTGGAGCATCAACATAATTATTTGTCAAATTCGAAGATTGTATTTTGAGTTTTACGTGAGTACCCTGAATGCAGCACAACGAATGTAGTGTCAGCATATTGTTGCCACATAGCTACTTAACTACATAACTAACCGTTTTATTTCTTATTATTTTAAAACTTGTTTTGGGAATAATTCAATGTAGCCAATCAAGGGGAAAGGGTTTTCCTAATTTGAAACTTGAATATCAGAAAGATTGTCATTTATGAGTGGGAATTATTTGTTATCCCTTACTGCCCAGCAGATGGCAATGTGTCTGTAAATATAGAAATCTAAACCTACATTGGGAATTCAAATCGTTATAGATTGGACTGTAAACCAACAGTTTTACATGAATTAGAAGTATATATTGTGATTGGAAAATGTGGACTATATTGTGATAAATTAAACTTAAACATTATATATATTATATGGTCATAAGTTTCATAACACCAACTCTGACAACAAAGACAAGATGAAAAAAAACTATTCTTTATTCAAACCATGCACTTCTTTTACCATAAAAATATATTTTCACAAAACACTGGCACAGTGCAAAGGACTAGCCTTAATGACATTTCAATTTGAAAATCTGCAAATTAAGGTAATTATTAATGACAGCGAATGCATTATACCAGGCCGGGGAAAAAGAACAACAGGCCAGATACACTGGTTATGGTTTGTTATGTTAATTAAACACTAATGATGCAGAAAACCTTTAAAGCATAAAGGTGAAACAAACAAAAAAACAACTTGGCACTAAGACAATGACAACAGTTTGAACAGTTAGATCATTAAACTTTGCCAAACATTTTCATTGAATGATACATTTCAAAAACTTTTAAAACATTACTGAACTTAATTTGGCTCTTCAAAGAATACATGGAAATACTGTAAAATGATTACATGAAAACATACTCTCTTGTTTATCTTCATGGCTCGGAAAAACAATGAATTAAAACGTGCATATAATATTGCATACTCAGAAAAAAACAATACTTTTTAAAGTGTAACCTGGATGGTAATGAAAAAAGACTCACATAGACAGTAGGACTGTTTTCAGTCCATAGTGATGAGGACATTTTGTGTTTAACTAAGGCACCTTAGGTTACAGCATGGCAGCCTCTGCATATTCACAGGGAATTAAAGAAAGCACCAACATCTTCCTGCATCAGGATTTGCATTTTTAAGAATAACGAAAACACAAATCTGTAGTGTGAATTTCAGATCCACTCGGAGCCCTTTATGACTCCATATTTGCTGCTACTGCTGGTGCTACTGCCTCCGGCCCTGTTTGACTTGCTTGCGGTGTGTTTGGAGGCCTGTCTGTGTTTCCGCTCACGGTGAGGCTTGCTGTGGTTGTTAGTGTGGCTCTGTGGCTGGCTGTAGGCCTCCAGCTGGTTCTGAGGCTGATGGATGTCCTTAAGAACTCTGGAAGCATCTCCCATCCCTCCTCTGCACAGGTTCTCTTCATTATTGGTGTACTGCTGGCGCTCCTCTTGGGCAATGTTCACGTGGTTTTGCCTGCTTGTCATCTTAGCATTATTCAGATCAGTAATGGGAAGTGGCTGGTCGTGGTGCCCTGTAGATACCAGGAGAGGCTTGATGGCGATGTTGTACCCAGGCGGAGCTGATGGTGCGTTCCAAGAAAAAGGGTAGCTGCTGTAATCGTCTCCACTCAATCGTGCCTCATTAAGAGCTCCTTGTTCACGCGTAAGCCCGTACAGCTCTTCCTCTGGGAGGCGCACCCGGTGAGAGCGCACGATGTCACAGATGGTACCGACGCCCAGGTGAAGCATCTCCCAGACATTGAGTGCCAGGCAGAGCAGGGAGACTGTGTACATGATGAGGAGGAAGATAGTTTTCTCAGTGGGCCGGGATACAAAGCAGTCCACTTTGTGAGGGCAGGGGTCGTCAGAGCACACGTAGGAGGCGGGAACAGCAAATCCATACAGGGCATACTGTCCACACAGGAACAACACCTCCAGCACGCAGCGCGTCAAGAGCTGAAGGACATAAATACGCATCAGTCCATCCTCTTTGATACGCTGGCGGCCATCATGACGCACCTTGACCTTTGCATTTTTATCACCACTGACTCCTTTCGCTGCTCCATCACCGTCACTCTCAACCTCGGCCATTTCGTAGATCATGGGGTCTTCCTCTTGGTCCTCCTCGGCCTCTTCGGTGCCCCTGTGCTGCTTTCTGCCAGCAAGGTAGGGCTTCTTGGTCTTCCTCCGCGACATTCCACTCACTCCCCCATTTTCGCACTGCTCCTCTGCCCGGGCAATTTTGTTGACAGCGTAGCCCAGGTACATGAGGGAAGGCGTGGCCACCAGGATGATTTGGAAAACCCAGAAGCGGACGTGTGAGAGTGGAGCGAAGGCGTCGTAGCAGACGTTCTCGCAGCCCGGCTGGCCCGAGTTGCAGACAAACTTGCTCTGCTCATCGTAGTAGATAGACTCCCCACCCACGGCCGTCAGCACGATGCGGAAAACTATCAGGACTGTGAGCCAGATCTTGCCCACGAATGTTGAATGGTTGTGGATTTCTTCCAGCAGGCGAGTCAGGAAACTCCAACTCATGGTAATGGAAAGGAAACTACAGAGAGAGGCAACGTACACCCCCGCTTACTTCCCTGTGGAGAGAACATCGATGATTAAACTCTGTGCCGTGCAGAAAACTCTGTATGGAAAATGCACACATTAATACTGAATCATATCTAGACCATATTTTTTGCCGTTTAAAGATCTGCCCAGAACTAAAGACCAGCACATTTAAAATAACAACATGTTAATCCTTGATGCTTTTAATAGCTTTGCCCCACAGCTCACGTCTAAACATCCCCTTGGCAATAGTACACAAAGGGAAGAATAATGACGACAATGGAATGTGTAACCATAATTGCTATTGTTAACTGAGCGCTCCTGATAGGCATCTTACATGAGGTTGTTAGTGCATCCAGATGTTCCATAGACTCAAAACTTGAATTTGTGCTACAAGACAACTGCTGAAATACTAAAAACCTGGAGAGGAAATAGCTAAATAACTTGAAAGTATAATTAATATCAAGTACTGACTGCATCATTTGTGCAATTTAAAAATATGACCTGAATTACTATGAATATATATAAAACATTTTATGATAATAGTTTAAGCTGTTTAAAAAAATAAAAAGTTCTAACTCACATTGTTTTTCCCAGATACTGCAGACGAATAACAGTAAGGTTATAATTAATGAATTGAACACAACAACAATATGAAATACTAGCTTCAAAACTGGCTCAGCTCCTTGTTTAAATGTTTATTTGTGCTGTAATTAGCTAGACATGACTAGCAAAGAGTTGTAAACTAGATGGCTGGCTAACAGATAGCAATGAAGCAGCACACACACACACACACACACACACACACACACACACACACACACACACACACACACACACACACACACACACACACACACACACACACACACACACACAACAGCTCATTTAAAATAGTACATCAAGTATACTTTCCTTTCAGTTAAATTTAGATGAAATATTTGTCCTTGTCTAATCCAAACCACCTCACACTGTACCTAACCCTAAACAATCTCAGTTTTACCTGCAGACATCCATCTGCCCAAAACATAAGCAACCAACATCTCGACAAGTTACTCATGTGAGAGGAAATCTAAAAGGGTCAGACTTCTGCGGGACAGACCATGTCTGCATGTGTGATGTGTTTCAGTTCACAGTTTGTTAGAGGGTAGTTTATATTCCAACTATCAAGGCTCCTCCATGGTTGCCTATTATAACATGCTCTTGACATTAATCTACCAACAGGAGGCAGACACTGAGGCAAACAAGGTCCGCTGATAAGAAACAGCCTTGCGGTTGTTGAGAGGCTGTCACTGTATGAACTGAAGTCAATTATGTTATCATGTTGTTTGGCAAGATACTTTTTTGCAGTGTTTACAATTTCAATCCAAAAGTTATTCTTCTAATTGGCTGGCCGTTTGGATCCGTCAAGGAGTTTACGTTTAGTGTTTGGTTTGTAAATTGCTTCATTTGTTTTATAAAACTTGGTACAAGTGTGAAGCATGGGTCGCCACATTTTGGAGCGGATCCATATCATGATGTTAATACATGGACTAATACATGGTTAATACATACCTTGCACTCTCCAAGGGACCTTCTAGTTTCACAAGTTTGAAATCACTATATATTAAATAACAGACATTTTTTAGGGCTGCCGCAACTAGTTGGCATTATTGACGTAGTAAATGCAGTAAACGTAGGCATGTTTCTTTCCATCTTTTCTCCTTGTAGCAGCTAAGTACACTCATAAAGCCTGAAGTTGCCTGCTACATTATACATTCCATATAATAAGGGTTGAATGGCTAGATAATTGGTCATTAGTGGCAGCTATACATTGTTATTACAGGCTGAAGAAACAAGATATTTGAATATTTTCCACAAATATCTTTATACTCAACAACAATTTAATAAATAAAATATATAATCAATAATGATATTAATATCTTCTGATAACATATTGTAAATTGTGTCAATTATTTAAAAAGTTGTTTTTCATTTGACTTTCTTTTTCTGTATTCAAAAACCCTAGAAACCCCAATTAATTATTTGAAATGTATTTATACTCGTATATACAGGTGTATAAACAGGTCTGACATTTTTATTTATAATAGGCACACTGACTCCCTGTCGCATTAATCAGTATGACATTTGATTTGGTTTTATTTCTATTTTATACAAACAACTCCTATTAAAGCAGGTCCAGCTGCTGTTACCATGCTTTCTCATTTCTCACTCTGGAAAGAAAAAAGTCTCGACTGTCTCATTAAGAGTCACATGCGCTCTAAAACTGCACATCTGGCCGTGTTGTGTAATGTGCTATTTGGAGGCCCGGTAGAACAGTTATCAACAACACTCCAACACAAATCGTGTGGATGGCAAGAAAGCAAATTTAGGTCATAATATCAAGAATTTGAGGTGATAAGAGAATACAATGTTACACCAAAATCTCCAAACAGACACAGACAAATAAAATAAGATGAAAATTGATGAACGGATTTCGATGATAAACACACTCTAACCTCTCTTTTAAAACATGCATTAAACTAGAGCCGGCTATTAACACATTTATTTTAACAAGAATCAATGGGAACCCCCAAATCTATCGTTAAGTTAACTAGAAAATGGCCAACAAATATATTTGAATGGCAAATGAAGTCGAATTGTTTGTTGTAAAACACCTGCCTAGACTCAATAAGTATCACCAGCTCAACCGCCCAAGTTGCTAGAAGCGCCACAACGAATCCCTGAAGGTGATACATTGCATTTTTCCCAGATGTCTTCCAGCGCCAGACCAACAGCCTCCAGTTTCCAACAGCGGCAGTTAAAAAGATTATTTGTGGAGTTTTACTTTAAAGAGCAGCCAACCTTGTACATGCCTATCTAAGAAGGCTTCAAGCTGTGAATGTGAAGGTTTGTGGTTCCCTTCAGCGCAGTTAAAGTGATGCTCTACCCAAAATCTATCTTTTGAATGAGAAACACTCAGCCGCTATTAACTTGAAAGGCGACGTGTAAAAATGTTGTAGCTTGCTGACAATGCATTTCTTTTTTAAAGGTACAGTATATTTTTGGGGTGTTTGTTTTGTGCATTAGCGACATACCAAACACTAGAAAACTGACGGGAAAAGCAATGTCTGTGTGTTAAAGATGCCCCGAGACAGGACTTCCTGTCCATAAATCAAAGCGTGGCTAATTATAAGTTTGCTAAAACTCCCCCGTTGGACATTTAGTGCAGATAAAGACAATGGAACTAAATGAAATCTTGTGGTTACAACTAGCAGAACTGAGAGCAATCACAATAACAAGAAGGAAATTACTCATACAAACTAACTTTCCGTCCCGACTCCCGAGGAAATGCTTTGTGAATGACTTCAAGTGTGATCACCAAACTCATCTCCAATCACTGTAATGGATGCCACAGGGTTGAATGTGACTCTCAGCCATCAAACCACATGTCAAATCACACAAGGAAGTCGTGTATGTATTCACAACAGAACTTGATCAAGACACAAGCCTCTGGCGTTACCAGCTAATTTGTGATGTAGAAAGAGCCGATGCAAACTACGCTAGCTTCCATAGATCTATGATCAAGTTCAAAGGAACCAGTATTACAACAAGAACAGGGGAACTATTGCCTTGTACAAAGGCATATTTGGTTATGTTGCTCTGTGCTCAGGTCATGAATGAAAATACTATTTTCAGAGAGAAGCATACTTTGTTTTACCATCAGAATTCACCACCTTTTGCTATGGAACTAAACACATTATGTTCGATGTATTTGGGGATTCTTCTTAAAAATAAGCCTTTAGTTTTCAGGTATCTTTGATTTGAAATATCATAGACAACCAGAGGTTTTTAGCGTTTATCTTAACATTACATTACATTGCATTTAGCTGACACTTTTATCCAAAGCGACTTACAATAAGTCATTTCACCAAGTCATTTACTACTACCCCTTTTTTTACAACAACCAGCACTAGTACTGCTACTTCTTTACTTCTTAACTACTCAAACTAATACAAAAACTGAATATGCAATATGTGATTAAAGCACAGGGTGTAATGAAATGTATTCATCCTTCTTAATATTTTTGCATACGGCCATAAATCATGTTACCTCTTTTTGTTTGATCCTTCCTGTGCTCTTAAGCCAGAATTCCGAGATATATCAAACCCCATGTACCTGCAAGGTAAAAAGACGTAACAAATACACAGGTGTTATTTATGAAAGTAGTTTTGTTAGTTGACATGGCAATATCCAATGGTTCATGTATTTCAATATCTCTGTTGGAAAAGCTTTTACTTAAGTTGAAAATCTAAAATGCATTTCATGTTTTTTTTTAATGTTCTTCTGATTACTTACTTTGTGCTTTTTAATACATTGATGAAAAGTTAATAATCTGTGAAGAAGATTGCACAGATTTTTCAGTAGAGATTACAGGACATTGTGATGGTGTTTTTTTTACTTTTCTTACGACATATAATTGTCTTATCAACTAGGTTAATAACATAAATAGCATTTATGTATAGTCATTGAAATTAAAAGTTGTCTGCACTCCTTACACCAAATCAAATTCACAACTGGAAGTCCCATGACGTATTTTTAAGGCAAGCAACGTTAGGCTAACGGTAAGGAACGACCCTGGAAACATTTGCAGAGGGTCGTTTTTTTGTTATGACTTTAATAACTAAAATAGGTTGTATTTGCTTATTAGTGACTATAGATGATTATCAGGAACGTTGGTCATGTAACAGTAACTTAAATAGCTTGTGAAACACAATAGACAAAGTTAATCTTACGTTGTCGAACCTGCTAGTAAACATTATGACGTTAACAGTTAACATAACGTTAATTAACTAGCTAAATCAGCTAACATAGCATGGTTGTTTTTATTCAAAAAATGCATCTTGACCTGGCAAATCTCATCGCATCTCTAGTGCCTTACCTTTGTCCTATCGTCGTTCTAGTAAGTTCTCCTCAAACACACTTTTAGATGTAACAGGAGACCGACATAGTGTCCTACCTGGTGTGTGTGAATCCACCCAGCATCCTCACCTTGTCACACGCACATTTGGCGCCGCTGCCCTCCGTCAGAGAGCTGCTCCCACTTCACAAATCAACCGGAAAGAAACGGTACTTCTGTGCAGGGGAAATAAAATCTTCATAGCCGAATTTCAGCAAAAACTACGACATAGACGTTTTGTCGTGAAAATGTACTGAAAGTTTTGAGAGAGTGAAGTTTTTACTAATTCAAGTATTAAATTGACGATATAAGACGGAGACTTCACTGGGCTGGGAGGAAGCTTGATTGTGTGAGAAAAGAGGAAGACAAATGGGCTGGAGCAAGGCAAGGAGGGGATGTGTGTGTGTGTGTGTGTGTGTGTGTGTGTGTGTGTGTGTGTGTGTGTGTGTGTGTGTGTGTGTGTGTGTGTGTGTGTGTGTGTGTGTGACAGAGAGAGATAGAGAGATAGAGAGAGAATCACAAGGCATTTTTCATTATGGAATTTTGTTGAGATAAACTACATTCTCCATTTGCAAATGCATCCATTTCTGGCTACATTACTGCAATGACACAAAGGGAATTCAAATTATAGTTTTTTAAGAACTGCCATGGACGAAACATGCAAACTTTAACCTAATTTAAATGGCACTAGTTCCTTACTGGATCATTGAATATGCCTCACATTTTAAACCTGCAGTTGAATGCTGAAGAAGTCTCCATTGTGCAGGAAATACCAGTTCTCCCACTATGTAAAAACATTGCACAGTCTATTATTCTTTAGCCACATTTTTCCAGAGGTTATGACCTTTTGCCTTCATCATCTTCATCTATCTGTCATCATTGACAAGTGGAAAATTATCTTGGGACAAATTAGGACTTTGTCGTCCACTCACCATGAAGCAAAGAGGTGAAATATGTTGTAAAACATAATGATAACAATCATATTTATTTTTTAAAGTTTAATTGCATGGCATCTGTTTTCCTCCAGTTCCTTCTAGGTATGGCTTCACAGACCGTAGAGGGACTCAGTGCTTTATGAAAAGGGCACAGACCAGAGATTTCAGACAACACATATATTAACCACATTGTTGTCCTCAGACGCAACCTGAGGCTGAACAGACACAGACAATTTGTTTCATCTTCTTCCATCAGGCTTTGGATAGAAATCTTTAGCTTTCATCCCTTCTGCTATCAATTCCTCAACAAGCTTTAAGTGGCTCTCCATGAATTTCACACATAAAGGTCAGTTTACTCACCACGGAAAACACCCCTCACAGCTGTATAATGTCATCTGTAGATCGGCTGGGAGCCCAACAAATAACCCAGATGATATGAAAATGTTTAAAGATATGGGGACTTTAAAGGATTAAAATGATGCTATACAGTTGCATTGTGGGAATTATGGTATATTTTTTGAACCATATTGACCTTATGGGTGTCAGCAAAAGAGAAGGTCTGAAGTATAAATGAATATCAGTTCAGGGAAAATATAAATGTATCGTTATATTATCTGTTATGATAATCTTTTTTATGTGATCTCTGTGGTGGATTAAATGGTGTGTCATGCTATAAGACCCCTCGTAAATGTGGAAAAATGTTTGGTTGACTGTGGGAACCCCCTTCACAGCTGTGACTACGTGACACGGGAAATGGAAAAAAAGGTCAAAGTCAGGAAGTCTTGACTTATGCTAATTCAGATTCTACTTCTGTCTCACAGAAGTACCATAACTTTATGTTGGTGGGAAACTACATTTAGTACACCTTTAATAACAACATGGAACACTTTTGCCCAAATTATTTGTTTCCTCTGCATTGCCTCACAAGATAAATGATTATTTCCATCAAAGTATGGCCTTTGTTCCGTTCACCTCGATCGCTGCAGCTGCAGCAGATAACTCACGGATACAAAAAAGCTCTTCCCAATGCAGGGAGGTTTATTTTATGATATGTAACCTGCTCAAAGGACATGCAGACAAGGACAAGCATTGTTCCTTTTGTGGCTGATGACCTTCAAGTGAAAGAATCTTAGTTTTATCTCCACTCTCCATCTCAAGAGGATGAGAAATGTCAGCTCACCCACACTTCCTTCTTCCTTCTAACTCCTTATGTAGCCAACCATCTTTTTTCTGTCATGGAGGGCCCCTGCTCAAAGACATTAGCTTGACTTTTGGCTGGCATTGTATTCTTAAACTATCAGTGGAAGAATCACACACAGGGAAGTAAAACAACCCTAATCAGTCTGATAGCGTTTTGGCATAGGAAGTCCACATCCTAATTTAAAGTGACCTCTTACAAGGCCCAAGTCCCTTAATGGAGTTATCTTTCACCTCAGAAGGAGTAATTGAATGGAGATAAATCTATGAGAGTATCAATAAAAGCAATCATCGGACAGCTCTGCCAATTTAAAAGCATTTTAACAGACAAGGGTCTTCTGTTATTGGCATAGACTGGTTATCGGTGGGGGGAAGGCTGGTTTGTGGATATTGACGGTGAGGTACAACAAGAGTCATTGACGAGTTCAAGATCCTCAAATACGATTTGTCATCATTCTCAGCAGATTGATGTTAATTGGGTTTTCTATGCATTCACTTTCCTCTGGAGGTCATTTGAAATTGAGTTGGGCAGCAATTTATCTTTAGCCTATAAGTCATAATAGACACAGCATATACTCTTACCCTAACAATGTCAGCGTGTATATGACCCAAATTGAAAGATCAATTCTTTGAGGATCTATTGAGCTGAGAGTTGCAAAAGCCCAGCGCTAACAGATGGCTAAATCATATTGGAAGAAGAAGTCAATACAAAGAAAGCGAAGTTCAGTGTGGGCTACAAGTGCATTGTACAGTCAGCTTTTTGCTGGTGGCGTTATCATTTGAAGCCCTGGACTGACAACAGAAACTATGATGGGAGACAACAACAATGACATGGATTCACCCGAGGGAGAGAGTGACAGATTAAATCAGTAAGAAGGAATCAGATGTGGAGAGAGAGAACAATGTGAGATTAGATGCAAAGATGACACATGGCATGTCTTCATCTGATCTGACAGAAGTCAAACTAGAGGAAGACTTACTGGGGTAACTGGGGGAAGGGCTTACATTGGGGATAAGTTCAGGGACAAAAAAAGACTGAATTCTTTACAAGTAAGATAGCTGAATCAGCAGATTACTTGGCTGACTCCAGCATCACGTCAAACTCACACAAACACCTCGTGTCAACTCCGTCACCATGGCCTCCAGAATGAAGGAAGCCTGTTGTTGTCAAATTGTTTTCTCATTAACCAATAGCAACACAACTCAATGTTACTGTGAGCTTGGTGTGTTGTATGAACTGATATATCTCTGTTACTGCACAGCAGCAGCTTTGATAGAAAAATGTTCACTTGGCACCATCTTCTGGTCAACATTTTTTATTTTCTGCACATACTGAAACCAGTGTTAGGCAATCTTTGGCTTGTGACCCCTTCAAAGGTTAAGGTAGGGGCAGTTCACTTCAAGAGTTTTTAAGAAGCCTGAGAAGCTATACGCTTACATTTACCTTTTGTGTTCTTGATTGGATTAAATTGCAGCGCTGAATTGTTTTAATTTTGAATCTCAGATTTTTCTTATTTTTAAAAAAACATGTCAAAGCATCAATACGATAAATTAAAGGCTTATGTCATTTGTAAAATAAACTGTTGCCTATCAGTTTTATCCCTCAACTTGCTCTCGTTTTTATAAAAAACAGTTGGTAAAATTATTGTTGTTTTTTTCTCTATCTTACACTCATATGCTCTATTCATAAACTTTTCTGTCAAAACCTGGAGCCTACATTACCCACAATCCAACTCAACTTCCAACAGTTCTGTCAGATGTATTATGCAAATAGCGGTACAGGCATCTAGCAAAGATAAGGAGCGTAACATTGTTTTAGTTCAACCCTCACAGATTTTTTTTGTTTCAAACTTTTAGTCTTCAGCCACAATCAACGCTGACTCGAGTGACGTCACTTTAGGCTATTATTCTGATTTGGGGTTGGGGCTTTTAGAATCACCAAAGGCGTTGTTGTTTTTTCTATGCAGTAGTAATCTGGAAACAGACTATGATGTTTAAAAACTAAATAGTTCCCCTTTAATGTCCCATGAAGGCCACTATGTCCTGGCAATGCTGGTGGTTTACCCATCTCATTTCTAATGTCTTCTCTTATCACCACAGCTCAGTGTTTCAGTCTGTCTTTCCTCTCAACTTCCACACTGCTGACTCTCTTTCAGTGACACCACCCCCTCCACTCTTCTGTCTGCACTCTCCTCTAATCCTGCCCTTCTGTCTTCACTTTGTCCTTTGGCTGTCTGAAGTCCTGCAAGTTGAGAAAGCGGATTGGATGACTCCTCTCACTCGGAGTCTCTTCTGTCCTCCCTTCTGCCTCTGCTGCTAAATCAACCTGTCAAATACTTGGAGAGGGCAGATTACGTCACGTGAGGCTTCCTCACCTTGTCCCTTCTCTCTAAATCACTCCCCCATCCTCTTATCACTTCTTCGGCAACGGCTTGACATTGTCTCTCCCGAAACATTAGCATAAAACCATCAGCAAATTTATGTTTGTTCTCTAGTAATATTATCAGCCCAAACTGGTTAGGAATTTATTTCAGACTATAATGGGCTCTTTACAGTGGCGTGGAGCCGGCCAGGGGCCCATGCAAAAAATAAAGAAAAAAAGATTACATTTTTTTTATATATATACCTTTTTTTGGGGGGGGCCCCAATGGCATTGACCGGTTCATGCAGTCTTCAAAGTAACCAAGCAACCTAAATTAATTTGTAATTTGTCTGTCCAAGGACCTTGCTCCCTTTCATGTCATGTGATACCTTGACGAGCGAAACGTTTAATCAACCTCAAAAGTTATAGGTACTATAGCTAGCAGCAGCAAGTTTGGCAACGTTATAAAAAATGTAATAGCTTGCATTTATAATGTACAGCAAACCAAAGTACAAGAGCAGCGCTCAAAAGAGAAAGGACAAGAGAGAACAAGGAGATGTAATGGCTAAACTGACAAAATTAGATAGATTCTTTTGACATACATCGTCCTCCAAATCTCGATTAATTCTGTAAAGTGATTGTGTAATTAGTTTGCTGTGCCGTTGTCAGGGGTGTGGTGGTCTGAGACCAGGGCAGGCTGTTGTTGATAGCCTACATGTGGCGCTTATGAGTGGTTGTGTGTGTCCGTGCGTGTGTGAGCGCATCAGCGTGCGCTTATGTAAGGGGCGATGGGGGGGGGGGGCCAAAACAATATTTGCACCGGGGCCAATCATAACCTTGTTACGCCACTGGCTCTCTAACAACACATTGCTAAATTGAGTTGTAAACTTTATTAGTGCTCTTTGAAACACATGCTGACAAAACAATCTTGAGTCTAACTATATCGGATCTTTTGAAGATTTCACATGATTTGCTCGATAAGAAATAACTCATTGATTAATCATGAAGGCTATTTTAAAAAAATTGTTTGTAATGACTTTTTCCCCTCAGCGGTCCAACACCCAAATAAATTAAGCATATGATGACATAAACAGAGAAAAGCAGAACATATTTATAACTGAGAATAATAACTACAGGTTTTGGGGGATTTTTTGTTATTTTCTTGAGTATTTTTTAAACATCATAAAAATACTATATATTAACAGTTTTCATTAATTGATATACTATACATTTATTTTAATAAAGTAACTTCAATCCGTCTTACTCAAAAAGATGTAAAAAGGAAATGTCTGTGAAAACCTGCATGGCGATCTAAACTGATCAAGAGCTCCAGGATAATTACCAAATGAACATTGAAGTGAGATTGTTTTGTCATTATAATACTACAAAAGCAGCTGATTATATCATGAGTCTTACTGACCCTTAAGAGGAAACTAGTATTTAAAACGTGCGGCTGTAAAACACACAACTGAAACAGATTCATCAGATAATGGCTTTATATTCCTGTTACACTGATGCATTACACACATACATTGATCTTTGATTAGAAACACACAAAAGGTACAGCAAACCAAAAGTTAAGGGAAAAGGTTTTAGCTTAGCAGAGTACTAACAACCCATACTTTTATTTGGTTGTTGTGAAGCCATAATGCCATTTTAAAGTTGAATAAAAAAACTCTAGTTTGGTGATCTGGTGTCAATTCACATCCCTGAAATGTCAAGTTCTCCATGATTAACCTAAAAGTTATTTATTCCGTACAAAGTATAAAGCATTTTATTATTGCACATGGAAGTGTTACAGCTACACAGACAGTTAAATAAAATACCATCTGTTACAGTACTTTTATCGCAAAAGGAGTAAATCTCACAGAACTCTAGTGTCCCAATCACAAAGCATTAATGGATTATTTTTGATCTCACAGAGTTTAAGGATCACACTGTGAATGCTTTGATTATTTCTCATAAACATCGGTTTCTATCATACATTAAAATGTTGTTCTCAGAGCAGCAAATATATTTATTTCTCCAAACATTTATTATTATGTTTGCTTGTTAATACGTCCTTCTTTACTCCCTGAGAAACTAAAATGGAACATTTCCAGCACTTTTATAGCATAAAGTTGCTTTTTATGGCTAGAAAATGTTCATCGACTATTAGGCTTATAATATATATACTTATATCTTTGACTGATTTTCATCAGCACCCAACCTTTCTTTTTGTGAACTGCAATGGCTTGTTCAGTGTATGGATATGGTTGAAAAATGCAAACATAGGCGGAATTATTCATACTACGTCTGGCCTTAAGTTACCAAACATGACCTAATGTGAGTGATTGTTAACTTGTGTGCACTGTATACTAACATGAAAACCATAAACAGGCGGCAAAAATCAACAAACACACGGTATACATGCCATGTTACAGGATGGAAAAACAAATAGGGAAAGACAAAATATTTCACTATTTCCTTAATATTAACAAAATATGAATGCCTCTTGTTAACCGCCTAAATGTATGTGCTTCTTGAAAATATATTGTACAGTTCCTGTTATGGATTTAGTGAGGCAGCATGAGGTTAGCTTGCAAACATACTAAATAAGTACATAACCACTCACTCAAAACACTATAGTTGACTGGGAATTCATTCAAACCTAAAGGCTTTTAGAGACTATGAATCCTACTCAAACTAAACAAATAGCTTTTAATAATACTAACATTTACTAGTAGTTTTGTATATGGTACACGTACAGTGAGTGCTAGCTAGTAATTACACAAATACAATTCAAAGTCGTCAATTGGTTCTTTGCATCTAGCTTTCTTACATTGTTTCAGAGTCACAGGGTTTTATGTTGGGCAAAGTGCAGGCGTATGGCTACAGCGTTCCCTTTGGATCTCATGCTGGTGTAGAATATCATTATATAATCAAGCCCTAGATTAGGTATCAGTACTGAGTGACGGAGAGAGCAAAGGTACTGAACATGATTCTCCGTTACCTTATCCCTGCTGTATGCTGTCCTTGTAGCTGCCTAACACGACATGTGTGGTCTTTTGTCTCAGGTAGCGCTGCAACACCTACTTATTCTTCAATCATCAAGGCCCTTCAATGCAGTGTGACGTGTTTAAAATATAAGCCTGTCAACACAAGAGACCTCCGAGAGTGGAATAGATGTTGTTAGTTGTCACTGAAGTCTCCAGGATTAGTTCAAACAAGTCAGTGATACTGGCAAATGTACCCTAAGTTACATTCATATTTAAGGATGTTAGAGGTTTTAATTGAGCTGACTGTTTTGGACTTAGCTCTCTCCAGAGTACACTACACAACTTTTTTTTAAAGATTATAAGCGGTCGAAAACCAGAACTTATACGCATCATCAATAATATTTATCTCTATATTTATCAAGCCAATTCTTTTGAATTAGATAACAGAAGGCTTTGAGACCATGCAAGCATTAAAGGAATAGTTCAAAATTTTCGGAAATCTGTCTTTCTGTACCTCTAAAAGTCTCTTATTAACATGTTACATATTTGTATAAGATTTGATCACCTTTGGATGTAGCCTGATATAAGTATCCTCCTGTTTTTCATTCTTAATACTAAGCTTTATACCGGCTCCTTTCACCGTCTACATAGTAAATGTACAGATAATCCTAGTGGTGGATTTATAAAATCTAACTCTCCATGAGAAAGGGAAATTCTGAAATATATATTTCTAATCAAACTACTCTTTATACTCTTTACAGGTTGTAGCAAGTGTGGCTGGGTTAAAATCATGCATATCCTGCTTCTCACTAGGACTGGGGTTTGTGCACCTTTGCTGTTTGTGCCCCCCTAACGTACTTAAACCAACACACACTCACACACCTCATCTCTCCTCCATTATTTTCTTCAGGCAGTCCACTATGTCCTCTCCACTGATCCAGGGAACGACGTTTGCCTTGAACTTGGCCGCCTGGGCCTGCTGCCTCTCCAGAAGCAGCTTGTGCATGGGGAAGTCCCTCCTGGGGAAAGCAGTGTCCCGGGGCCCCAGAGCCAAAGAGGGACATATATCATTGGCCCCATCTCCGATATAGAACACTTTCTGGAAGGGGGCGCCTCCACGCTCCTTTTGCCGGCCTGCCAGATACTCTCGAAGGATCACCTGCTTGCACATGTTTTCGGGGCAACAGGAGCACGAGTGGGAGTGGAACGGGAGCAGCACGAGGCAGCCGGTGTCATCGAAACTTGCCGGGTTTGTGAAAATCTTCCGGAAAAGGTGACGCACGCCGGCACGCTCCAGCCATGTCTCGATGATGTACATGTTGGCGTCGGAGACCACTGCCAGCTCAAAGTCCTGCTGGTGGCTCTGCAGGTACTGGAAGAGGCTCAGGAGGCCGGGGGAGGGCTGGATCTTCTCCACTGCTGAACGGATGGAGTCCTCGGACACACCCTGCTCCGCCATGTAGAGCAGGACCTTCTGCATGTGCTCGTTGTAGTGCCCCTCCCTGTAGCTGTTTCTCAGCCAGTCGGGGAGGTGTTGGCCCGGTAGAGCTCGCACCACAGCGTCATCGCTGCTCTCATTGATGATGGTCTCATCAAAGTCGAACAACACCAAAAAGCACTGTTGCTGCGGCGCTGCATGGCTCAGGTTTGGTGGAGCTGTCATCTTTGGTGGGTGGAGGAAATGTTGAGTGGTCCCTCTCTAAGAAAAGTAGATGGAAAACTGTCATTACGTTTCTTGTAACAGATTTAGAGAAGCATTTTACAGTTTGTTTTTTTATTACACCCTTCTGGTTTTACAGTTCGACATCACACTGTTAATTTAAACTGCAGCACCGATGCTGAGGAAACATTAAAATGTATAAAAAGTCTTAATGAGGCTATGAGCTGTAGGGGAAACACATGTTTACAAGAGGGAAGGAATGGAGCAGAGTTTGAATTAATCAACATATAAACAGGATGTTCATCACATTTAGGAAAATAAAAAATCCAAGTACTCTGTGTGCTGTGTTTATTTTCAGGAAATATCACTCTGTCTTTGTTTAAATCACTGCAGCATCTGATATGAAACACCCAGACATACACTTCCTATCATGGTTATCCATTAAGACATTCTCTCATTCCTTTAGGACTGGGGAATACAACTTTATTTAAACATGCCAAATTTCAGATCAGGGCCAATTCCATATTTACATAGCGGATATATTTCGAGCACAAGGGTCTCACTGTTAAAGGCATGCTGTAACTTGAGCAAAGTGAGAGCCGTTATGTCACAGCATACCTTTACCATATATGGAACAAACAAGAATGTTGAAGACAAACCAGCAATGATGAGATAAAGAACAAAAGCTATCGCTATAGTGTTGTGCAGTTATGCTGCATTTGCTACTTTGGGTATTGTGCTATCTTATACTTCTGCTTCACAGCATTTCATGACATTCAAACTATGAACATCAATCTGTGTCAATCCCAGGGGGGTGCATACAAGTCCCAACCTGTACATCTGTATGAGTTGAGTAACCTATGGATTACTATTGGAACAAAAAGAGAGGAAGTTGGGTTTGCATAATAGTTAGGGTGTGACTCCTCTAAGGGTCTTACAATACAAGAAGAGATCCAAAATAGTATTCATTGCCATCGACAGCTTGACTACTAATTACTTGTTGTGAATGTGGGAACATGAAACTTAACAAAGGAGTCACTCATAGGAAACTATTCTCAACACATTAGCTATACAATTAGATCAAGACATACAAAGACAATATCACAATCTAAAACTGTTTTCTTCTACATGTATTTGGTCAAAGAGATTATATAATTTACCCACTGTGTACTCCTGTGATGAAAAAAGTGTTAATATGCCCAATAGATAATGTAGTTACTCAATCTAATAAAAATGATGATTAAAAAAGTAACACCAGATAGGGGAGTCTTGATAAAACGTAGTTTGGCAGCTAGATTAGCTGACTAACAAACTATTTGACCAAGTAATATCCTAAAATCACATTTATTAAAAAGAGTTTATGAAACTACATCATTAGTTGAAATGAACAACAAATAAAAATGGTTAAAACTGCGTAAATTGTATAATTAAGTTAACAGCTCATATATTGACAATTTAAACAACCCTTATTCCCTAAGCATCATATCCTGTAATTATAATGCTCTCAGTTTTAGAGCAGTAATGATATATATATATATATATATATTAAATGTGTAGCTTTCAAAGACAAGACACATGATAATCCTGGTAAACAATATGTATTGTTATAAATTACACTACCTATAGGCTAGATACTACATACAGTAGTTTAAAACAACATCAACCTCAGTACAACATTTACAATGTATTTGCAAATCAGTTATCATGAGTTATTTGCGTATGCTGCGGAATGAGAAGGCCTACTCAGCTGTTGACGCCATGGATAACTGTTAACTTATTCCATTACTGGAAACAAGAAGTTGTATAAGGATGACAAAACTGATATATTTAGATGCAGTCTATTATATAAAAATGACATACAGATTACGTTAGATATATTAACATAATGCAAACATAATTGAGAAGGAAATACCAATGCCCTGACAATCTTAAAATGTACCTTTATATCATGACATAAGAGACAGTGTACCTTGGTATCAAAACCATTTTGAGTATGCAAAATAATCTAACGCTAGGTTTTATTTATTAAGCAGACCTAAATTCTGACATTTCATTTAATAATGGTATATTATTTAGACTGAATATATGTATTTAAAAATAATTTGGGTTTGCAGGGCGGCTGGGCCTGATGGGACATGTTAAAATGCATACATACCGTTGTTCATAACAATGTCAGCTCACTGTAATAACATGAGGCCAGCTAGTTGGTGTTGTTCAGTAATGTACTGATGTCCTGCAACCTGCGGTTTCTCGGACGGATTGTGCCAAGTGAGCGTCCTGTTCCCAAACAGCAGCTACATTATTTACGGAGCACATTTAAACTCTAAGCTATCTAAATTTAACCCGGGAGCTGCTATTCCTGTAGGAGAGGTTACCGCTGAAAGTCATTGGCGCAGCTCTGCCAGGAGTCGTTAAGGCTGACCGCCGGCGGCATGATGTCCGAGCGCGAAAATGACACCCAAATGCAAACAGTACAATCACAAACAGGGATAAAATGACAGAATTCAAAAGTGTGCATGATAAGAAAGAAATGAAGGCCTACCGGCAGTGAACGCTGGGATGTTCGGCTATGTGCCCGGCTCCGGCGACCGCATCCCAGTGACGCGAGGGGATTCGTTTAAAGGAGACTCCCACAGCAGCAGAGGGTATTCCCATTTAAAGCCACTCTGTCAAGCTAGCGTCAACACAACTTCCGGCGTGACCTTTCAAGTGAAAAGCCCAGGAGAGGCACATTTTTTTTTTAAAATGTAAAAAGTAGTCATTATGCATAATGTCCTATTTTAGAAGAAATGTGTAAAAATGTGTCATATTTTTCGGTTTTTCCTTTTTATTAAAAAATTAAGCTGGGATACTGTGATTCAACCAACATTCCCCTGAGATAAATACCTTATTCTGATTGTACTAATGTGAATCACTTTAATGTTGCAAAAGGAAAATGTCTGACATATTTGTGTATCACATGGTTGGATAGACCTAATTCTCCTCTACTAAAAAAAAAATGGCAATATCATATTAATAAATTAAAAACTAGGCTACCTCACAGCATATAGATATATGTTCTATCAACATACATTTCAACAATCTGAGGATTCTGGATGTTTGTTTCTACGAAATTACTGTGAACAAGACAATTCCCTCCTCAAATTGTGTTCCAAGAACTAAATCATTTAGCTGTGGGAGAATTAACATCAGTATTTTAGACTGATAACGTGATGTGAGCCTTGATTGGCAAATCCACATTTTAAAAACAGGTCTCAGCTCTTTTAAATCCCAAAATAGTCCTCCATAACCAAAAAAAGCTCATTGGACATTCCTTGCAAGTTTCGTGGACAGAACAGGAAGCTGATTTTAGAGAGGCTTGAGGTAAACTTGTGTAAGTGCATGTGCAAAAATTACCTGACAAGGACACCTGCTGGTCACCATGAATGTCTACAAATATTAGTCAACCAAATAAGAAGTGGTTCCAGGCGCAGGCTTTAGATTTGTGTAGGACAAATAAAAAACATCAGAATTTTTACATTTAAATGTCACTTCAACCATGCTGTAATAACGCCTTCGGTTTGTGTCGTGGTTTTGTTGAGGTTGATTAGACGCCATCACAAGAGAAAATTTAGCACCATTGTGGAAGAAATTCACAAGCTTATTAGAACATCATGCGATAACATTTTAATAATACAGACAAGTTAGTGCCATTTAACACAGAAGGCAAGTGTGCATAAAGTGTGTATAAAAAAAAAACAGGCTGCGTAATTTGAACTTCAACAAATCAAATAGTTTACTTATTGAGACAAACCATTGTAGCTAACACAGAAAAAAACATAACATTTTTATTATGCGGCAAATCTAATGCATTTTTTTTGGTACACCGTTTTGAAGAAGTGAGAAAGTGTGCTAGAATATTTGAATGGATTTGTGATTAGCAATCTATTTTTTTTATAAAATGTTTAAGTATTTTATAACTGCTAAGGCAGGTTGCAATACATTTTGTTCATAGGCAACATTGTGAAGTTATTTAAAAAGGCACAATTTCACCACTAGATGTCCCTCGCAGCATGAGTGAACACTATCAATTAATGTTGTTGTCAAATTATTAAGAGAAACATTATATTTTTTTATATTTTAGACACTATGTAGTTTTGTAGCTAGATTTGTCTTTCACTGAAGTTTTTTTTTTAAAGTTTACAATCTTATAGAATTAGAGAAATATATGCAAAGGATTTAGTAGAGCTTGTTTTAAAATCACAAATGTTTCTTTAACAATCAGCTTTAATTTACTCAGGTTGCTCATTAGTTAGACTCATCTCCCATTTGGTTCAGTAGTTACATTTTAACATTTACCATGCAGGCAAACACCAGGCTTGTGGGTAGAGAAACATGTCAACAAAAATTGAAAATAAAAAAGAAATTCTACACACTTGGATTTAAACAAAAGGATAAACGTCTCATAGCTGACTCCAGTTCCCACTCAAACTCCACATCAGATCTTACATCATACTACGAGAAGGAAACCGGGCCAAAATTAACAATACTTGTCCAAGTGGCCAAAAGAAAAAAATGTCCCAGATGTAAATAACATAAAGCATTATCTGTGTTTCCAAGTACGTCTTTCAAAGCAGAGTGAAGAGGGAGTTTTGAGAAGGTTTGGCCACAGAGCGAGACAGAGAGCAGGACTGAGGGTGGAGGGAGGAATGTGAGCAGCTGCTCGGTGAGGATGGGAGGAAAACTCTTTCTCTTGTGCTTCGGCAGCGTCTTCTGCGTCACAGCATTGTATTACACCCACAGCTGGACAAAACATCTGAATTACTGAGCCCACTATTTGAGGTTATGCACTCAAAGAAACAGATATGCAAGCATTACAAATGATTACTAAGAAGAATGAAGCCTAATAATCCATTACTATATTGCAGGAGCCAAATTAATATGTATAAAGCACTGAAAAACAAAACTCATGAAAAGCAAAGAATTATCTCAGTTTATCAACACGGCACCATTTTTTTTAACTTTAAACAGGCAACGTAGGATTTGAGAAAGCAGCAAAAAATCAACCAAGGTGGAAACCCTTCCTTAACGTGGCCCCTCCCAAAAAGTTGAATCTCAAATTCAGCACAACATTGTTGGAAGAAAACCCAGAGGCAACGAGTGCCAAGGCAATGGAAGTCCCGCTAATTGTTATTCACAGTTGGCTTTGACGGCAGTGGTAAAAGCTGGCTTGATATTTGGCACAAATATGTGAGAAACACCTAACAATTTCAACTATAATACAATACTGACCTATTGTTTAACAACCTCCATCAACAAGACATTTGAGTGCATCATAACCATCTTTTACTAACAAGTCTTACACTACAAATAACTGATAACAAGAACAGATTCCTGATAGATTCATCATTTGTAACAGGATTCAATGAACTACAAGAACTGACACTCTGATTTCATTAGAATCACATTGCCAGGTTTGACGCAGAAAAAAAGGCAGAATCAGGGCAGGTATGTATATCTATTTATCTTAAATTAGTCAAAATTATACGAATGATGCAATGATGCAATTTCCCTACTGTTTTATTTTCTACTTTAACTTGTTTATTTTTATGTAGAATAGAAAGTAGCTGTAATATGTAGGAGTTGTTTCCACCGATAAGCTCTACTCTTGCATGCTGCAGTGCGGTGAAGCATATGTAATGTTGGCTACACTGCATGACTGGTAATCTGATCCCTGACTGGGAACCTAATGCAATTCTATCAGCTTCTTGAGACAGAGCTGAGTTTTATTTAAACTTTTATTATAGGACCATTTCATACATACAGGCCCTGGGTTGTTAAGGTTTGCTAAGCTGCTGTCAATGGGACCTTGTTTTTGCAGCCACACCCTTACATTTTTTGCAGAATTCATTTTTCCTCACGTAATGTAAAACCATACTTTATTATTTTTTCTTTAAACACAAATTTCCCAACACAGATACCACACTATCGACATATTGCACAACACAATCTTCATAAACATTTGAAAATACTGAGAAAAACCAACAAATTCATGGCATCCTGCTTTTTCTTCTCTTTTTGACAAGTGAACAATAGGGATCGCATTCAGGAAGTGCTTGAAAATATCACTCAAATAGACACTCTTACTCAACCCTCGGCTTTAACTTCCTCTGTGGTCTCTTCCTTCTTCTCGTTGACGGCAGCTTCAGTTTTTTCCACATTTTCTACCGGCTCAGGGTTGGACTTTGGCACCTCTTCCTCTTTCTTCGCTTCAGGAAGAAGGATGACTTTCCCGATGTTTTGGCGTTCGTGCATTCGCTTCATGGCATCAGTCGCCTGACAGAACACAGAGGAGCAGAACGGATGTTCACAATGTGATGTTTTCCTCCTATTTTTAGGTTTGGTTTTACAAGTATCATTAATGCGAAAAACACTTCATTAGAGGTTATCTTTTTTAACATCTTGCTTTTTCGACACGTTATTGTATCCATGAATAAATAATAAAAGCAGCACGATAAGATTATGTTTCCTTGGTTAATAAAGCTTAATGGATAATCTTACCAGCACCAGTTTTGCATTGACTCCCTGAGCACATGATCATAATTGCTCAGTCTTAATAAGGATAAATGAACACATGGGCTATCTACGCTATGTATCTCTGCTTTAAAGTCATTTGCCCTGCTTATTATTTCCTGCCTCGGCTTTTGTCCGTTTCCTGCTTACAATTACAAAAGCCCCCACTCCTGTCTATCCTTGAATCCAACTTGAAACACTGAGAAATCCCCGTAAATAGTGGAAGCCAAGGCAACAATTTAGACCATCACCTAGCAACAGCCCTTAAGGACTGACTCATCTGATGGAGGGGGGTTTGAGGTAATCTCGCCTGCATCACATGATTGATGGAGAAGGGGAAAACACAAGAAGGGTGTGAAACAGGAGAAGCTTCAATGGAGCTCTGTGATGCACAAACATCTCATCTCATATGTGAATACTCACTGTGCAGCAGAGAAAACATTGTTACTAAAAAGTATTTGCTTTCTTGTCAAGGGGAAAGCGAATAGGGGGTTCTCACAACATTTCAACTTATTCTAATAGAATTGTGTGCAGCAAATCAGCCCGATATCAACCATTAGGTTATTTATTTTCATTGTTTCCCTTTTCGCACAATGCTACCCTCATAAAGCTGCTCTTCCACTTTTCAATTCTGATACACTGCAAATATTTACTTCGCATTAATTAATCATTTGTTATTGTATTTCCTTTATGTGTATTTCTTGTACTTTTATTTTAATATTATGGTTTTTATTATAGTTTATATTTGCAATTTTTTTTTACAACTTTATTCCCTTGTTTTCATATCTTACACTGCACTAGTATTATTTGTATCCTTTTATTTTGTATCTTTCTTACTAAGTTTGATTTTCTAGTTCTGGTGGATTTGTATGTATTTAAATGTAATGTTATAAAGTGTCTTCTTGGCACTAACTTAATACCTGTAATTTTTTTTCTAGAGCCTGTTTTGGTTGTTGCCTTGTTAAACTCGCCTTACTGTGTTTATGTTGGCAACATTATACACCAAAGCAGATTCCTTGTATTTGTAAACCTGCTGAGCAACCGGATCGTTATTATCCTTTGATTCACGCCTTAAAAAGTAGTCCCTCTGTCACATTTTACATTTCAAACATGAGGAAACTGACCTCCTCAAAGTGGTAGCAGGAGTCGATGCGGGGCTTGATCTTGCCCTGGCTGTAGAGCTCCAGCAGCTTCCCCATGGTGCGGACGATCAGTTGCTCATCGGGGATGTAGCCCAGGTGGAAGCCGCAGACGCCCTTGTTGGTCTGCATCAGTTTGAGCATGCTGAGCGACAGCTGGTTGTACCAGCTCTTCGCCAAGGCCAACAGGTTCTTCTTCTGGCCCGTCACACAATTGGCCGCGCCTAGAAAGCAAGAGTAAACTATAAATCAGAGAGATTCATTTCTATCTATTTATAGCGACCTCTTAGAAGGTAAGGAGTGATGAAGTAAACCTTCTGCATTCAAAATGTCACTTGACAAACTATACTCATAATGCAGATATCGGTGCCATTACAGTAGATACATACTAATTAAAAAGGTTATAAACAGATTGCTTCAGGTTGAAGAGCTCATTATTATTATTTCATTAACTGATGATACATTTAAAATCCAAAACATCAAAATAACTTGTATCTAAAACTGTCAGATCAAGCACAGTCTTTTTCTCAAATGTGTTGTAGTGGAATATAGATTAGCATGAAATGGAAATACCTAAGAACCTCAAATAACGTAGTGTTTCAGTAAAAGTTCATTTCCACCTCTGTTAGGCCCCACTCCTGTCATTTCAGTTTGGATAAATTATACAAAACAGCATTATTACACAAACATTCAAGCAAAAATAGAAATACATTAAGGGAGCCTGGACATATGCATTAAGACGTGTTTTCTCTGTTTCCAGATGTCTTACCAAAGACTATAAGCATGCCCAAAGGCTTCAACAAACTAAAGCCTTTCTGGGTGTCTGAACCACCGAGGGGGTCCAGGACGATGTCCACTCCTGCAGAGACAGAAGAAAAAAGGGAAAAGATGCATAATGTTTCCGTGTCAACATGCGACAATCTTTAGTATTACATTAAGAAATGTCCCGGCTCGGTAAAGAAAGGTAAGGATGTGTGTTTTGTGTCAGTGTGATGCCCAAGTGTGTTTTCCTCACCCTTGGGGCTGATTTTGCGGACTTCCTCCACGTAGTCTTTGGTGCGGTAGTCGATGGGGTGAGTTACGCCGCCTTGGGAAATGATCTCATGTTTGGAGGCTGAGGCCGTGCCAAAAACCGTCACATCTGGCACAGTCTGACAGAGCTGGGTAACAGCGACACCGACACCACCTACAGATGTGCAGACAGCCGCACCAACAGAGGTGAGAAGAGGCTGCAGGCGCTTCACATTCAATTACAAACGGTTTGATCCCTCGCTGCAATTCTCAGTGATTTAATCTTCAAGACAATGGGTCTGCACTGGCTTTTTCCAACTCGGAATAACTCGCAAGGATGTGTTTTATGGCTCACCGATTCAACACTCATGCTTTGCAGCCAGACATTGTTCAGAACCGCAGAAATGTATTTGAAAGTTGAGTGGACACCACGAAATGTCCAAAGACATTCGATACGTCAAGCAGAACGTTGGAAAAATAGGAATAAAAGATATTAAGAGTAAGATATTTTTTCCACCTCTGAGATACTTAATAGCGTATGAAAAATATGAAAATTGAGGCATAATGATACAATTGTATTCTATTTATTTATTTCATTCCCAATGTATACATTCAATGAGACTTGAGGCTGTTCTCAGCTAAGGCTTAAGTCCACACCTTTTCTGCCAGTATAAATTGGCTTGGTCTGACACTACCTCATAAACAATGTCTTATTGTTGGTTTTATTATTATTATTATTTCATATGTGGTTTTGACTTCTTAAAGATGGAAAAAATGAATGGGGGAACCAGATTTTATAGGGTTAAGGAGTACAAGTAGCTTTAAAAGTGTTGGATATATGGTCAGTAATTCCGGTTGCAGTAGTGGCCTCTCAGCTCTACGGTGGTTTGTTATGTGACTTTATGATGGCTGAGATGGTGGAGGAAATGCTTTATGGTCGTGTTTTTTCATAATAATGCCTGCCTGGGTGTGCAGGCTCAACAGTAATCCCTCCTGACCTCATCTTCACCCCTTCCTCGTGTCGCTGATTCATACAGGTCAGCTGACAGCCCGCCACATAACAAACACTGAGACGCAGCTTTTGAGAGGGAAGTGCACTGCACTGGAGTGTAATGGTGGACGCTGACATCACCATCCTGTATACTTAGATTCAAGAGTGGCTGATAAACACGGATTGAGTTACAGCTACATTAACAACCTTTAAACATACAATAAATAACTTCAAACAAAAAAAAAAATCATTATTCTACCCACGCCTATCTGATGTTGTGAGACATAATGCTCACCAGTTATAACTGGTGACAAAATAGCTATCCTTTAAAATTGGAAATAATTATCTCTAACTGAAAAATCCTATTCTAAAAATCCTATCATAACAACCCTTAAACAACTGCAGTGCCATGTCGTCTTGAAGAGGTTTTCCCGCCTGTCTGAAAGGTTTTACTGCCTATCCCTCAAGAGAGGAGCACCAGAGCGTGTGTCTCTACTGCTCATGGTCAAATATTATATCACATAATATGTATAAAGGATAAGGCACTGGTCAATGTTATGATCCACCTGGAATTTATTCAGATTTTCTAAAAACAATATGAATGTGGAAACACTGTTTTGAAAGTGAATAAAATGTCAAATTGGTTGAGTAGTTTTTTTTAGTAATTTAATAACCACATGGTCATAGAGTTTCCCAGTTTTAAAATAATGGAAGTCCACATTGATGTATTTTCAAGGTTCATATCTATGATTCCCTCCTCCTGTGATTGTACCACCAGCCCCCTGGTTATTGAAACACACACGGTGATGTGCACAGAGTGAGACGCATCTGCTTGTCGCTTGTTTAAAAAGGTCAGGTGTTGCCAAAGCAACCCCGCCTGATGATGATCCTGTGTTCCCTTTTATGAATACTCGCACACACCATATTTTCACCAATGACCAGCAGTCTCTTTGATGATCATTTATCAGCACAGCTATGTGGCTGCATTCTGGGAAGTGATTAGTGACCTCAGTGAATAAACCGTGCCCCCTCTTCACAGGAGACTCGGGGAGGTGTTTGTTACACATCACAACATGATAAGGGAGCGACTGTCCAAGCGTAAAACACAACGGACACCACATATTTAGATAACAAAGAGGAGAAAAGTGTGTAAAATCTCAATTTTTGTTAAATTATCCTTTAAAATGTTTTTTTTAATTCAGGGTCTTGGGTATGAAATGTAAGATGTATTAATAATTGTCTATCAAAAACCCAGTGTCAGATACTAAAATTGCTTTTTTTGTCCAAAAGTTCAAAATAGATTGAATTTAAAACATAAAATGGCAACTGTTCACATTCAGCTGTAACAAACAGTTATTTTGGGGGATTTTTTGCATTTTTGTTAAATAAACTTCATTGATGATAACCATTGTCATCCAAATGGCACAAATTCTACAGCATAAAGAAAAGAAAAATAGAATCAAAACCTAGGAGAAGAGTTTTTAATGTGTTGGATGTTGTCATCAATGACACTGATAAATTCAATAAGAAATAGCTATGTTGCTGATCAGTATTTGAGACCCCTGATTTTATTCTCAGTATTCCCTGTGTGTGTGTTACCTGCAGCCATATGGACCAGGACACTCTTGCCTGGCTTCAGGTTGGCCGACTCGAACAGCATCAGGTAGGCGGTGAGGTAATTGACGGGCAGCGCGGCCCCCTCCTCAAAGCTCATCTGCTCGGGCATGAGGAAGGTGTTGCCAGCGGCCACAACGACCACTTCCTGGTACATGCCGCTGCGGATCAACATGATGACCCGATCCCCAACCTGAGGGAGGGGAGAGGGGGGAGGAAGGGAGGGATGGGGAATCGGGGATGTATCTGTGGTTAAGATCTGGTCAGATTACTTAGAAATTAGTCGTTAACTGAATGCAAATTACACAGCAATTATTTGTTGTGATTAATAATTTTAAAATCATAAATTATAAGTAACTTCTTAGCCTAATCTAAATATTCCATTACTTCAAACAGTGAAAACATTTCCCCATAAAACATGAGAACCTTGATGTGTCTCTACATCTCGGACACAATATTCACAAATTAATAGAATCCGTATTCTTTTCAGAATAAAAAATAAATAAAATTATATTGTATCCTATTTCCCATTCATTTCCCTAAAGTCCTGCTAATTTTCACAGCAGGTTTACCTTGAACTGTTTTTTGTTTTGCAACCCTAGTCCAATCCTGACACTTTTTTGTGGAAGAGTAGAAGACAATTTAAATGTCTCTTGTCATCACCACTTTGCTCTTGTTAACAGGGATGTGAAATGGCAAATTGAGGGCAGGCAGGCAGGAAATTGTCTGACGTATCTCAGTTTTAGACTGACACGAGGGCAAGTCATCACGCTGCTGCTGCTGCTGCTGCTGCTGCTGCTGCTGCTGCTGCGTCAACAGACTCATCCTCACAGAGGCATGATTACCTTGTGATCACATTGTGATATTGGCGAGTAACTGAAGCCAAATTCCTTTCAGTGTTTAATGGTTCATCAGGAATACATTTGACCTACCGAGATGATGGCTGCAACCAATGATAGTTTTTTTTAATGTATTTATCTACCAAATATTTTTTTTAACCCATTTTTAGATTGGCCAATGAAATATCAAAACATGCTTATGAATTTGTCCAAGTGCCCAAAGTGGCAGCGTCCAATTGTTTGAAACCAAATTTGTTTAACTGACATATATAAAAGCAGCAAGTTCTCACAATTGAGAAGCATGAACCTGCTTTTGTTATAAATGTTTTTAATGCAAATATATTTTCCTTTGTCCAGTCTGTTAAGTTTCTTTCTCTCTACATCATTCTTTTAAAAAAAAACAAAAGTCCAGAAATGTAGTCTTAAGACCGCACAACCAGCTTTAAACAAGACAATAAAAGCTGCTCCATGTTCCTAAACAGTTTCTGTGCCAACGAGCACAGAAAAGTGGCCTAATGGGAAATGTTGTTGCTGCTTTCTTCCACAGGGACGTGCCAACATAAAAGAAACCTGCCCAAAAGTGAAGGCCTCAGGAAAGAAGTGTGATTGTGAGCGCTGCACTGCTTCCCGTTAAAAAAAACAGTCTCGAGCGCTCTGAGCCACGCCCACTTCCTGTTGTGCAAACCCATCACAATAGACAGACTGCACAGGGCCACAAATATTTACGCACCTATGCACACACACAATAACAACACTCATAAACTTTGCATATGTCTGTTGCAGTGAGATAACTAAGAGCTGCAGTCTCCAGCCTTTACTTCCACATCAGATGACTCAGATGCTCCTTTTATACATTACATTGCATTTAGCTGACGTTTTTATCCAAAGCGACTTAATAAGTGCATTCGACCAAGAAGATACAAACTTGAAGAAAAGAGAATCATATAAGTACATCACGTTTCATAGAGCCAAAACATTTCAAGTGCTACTCAACTAGCTTTAGATAAGCCTGTCGTTTGTTAGTATATAAGTGCTTTGATATTCATTTTATTGCTCGAAGTGGAGTCGAAAGAAATGAGTTTTTAGTCCGCGCCGGAAGATGTGTAAGCTNACACACACACACACACACACACACACACACACACACACACACACATTAAAGCAGGCCTAAGGGAAATGAGGATTATACTTCCAGATAAATACTTTTTTCTTACATTGCATTTAGCTGACGCATTTATCCAAAGCGATAAGTACAATAAGTGCATTCGAACAAGAAGATACAAACTTGAAGAAAACAGAATCATATAAGTACATCACGTTTCATAGAGCCAAAACATTTCAAGTGCTACTCAACTAGCTTTAGATAAGCCTGTCGTTTGTTAGTATATAAGTGCTTTGATATTCATTTTATTGCTCGAAGTGGAGTCGAAAGAAATTAGTTTTTAGTCCGCGCCGGAAGATGTGTAAGCTTTTAGGGGTCGATAACATTTCTCAACATCTGGTCTTATGAAACACTTCCAAACACACTCTGTGTCACCTCAGAAAATGCATGATAGTCAATTTAAAAAAAGGCTGAGCTCAGTTCCTGGAGCACTGGCATGAAATTAAGTAACTGAAGTAAATTCAAAGCAGGACAGGGAAGTTCACTTACACCAGCAAAATAAGTAGATTTGATACTGCTGTTCAATTCAATGCATGATATATAAACAGTGAGACGTGTCATGATGCAAGTTTTATGCACACACAGTATATAATTACCAGTATTCAACTACTAGACAAACCACATCTCATTAGCAGAGAAGCATCTTCAAAAAGAGGCTTTTGTGTTTTACATTAGTCAAAAATGGCTCGTTATTCAAAAACCATTACATCTACAATATTAAAGACACCTGCTGTAAATTGACCAAATATTGTCCAATGTATTAAGCCGAACACAGAACCCTTCATCCTCTCGTCATGCAACATTACGTTGAGTGTATTTGCAGAACAATGCATGAATTGCGTGATAAGACTTTAACACAGAAACTACTGCTCAATCTTCCACAATATCGATCACATTATGGAGCATAATCATTGACTCTCTAGTCTTTTTTAATATAGAAACATCTGCGAGGAGGTAATGCTGGATTTGGAAACTGGCAAGAGGAGCTGTAATGGGATCCTACATCACACATCTGCAATCCATGCGTTTCATAAATCAGCCACGCCCGCCTGTCTTCATCTGACGGAGCCTCGCTGCTCCAGTCTGTCCTCATGAAACAGCATCAGCCTCTCTAAACAATCCCCTTAATGTGATTGTCTGCTGCTCTGCCTCCCTTATGCGTCTTACTGCAGCCACACGCATTTTTACAATGAAATAACCCACAATCTTGGGTCTAAACCTAAAATACTTTCAACCTATACTCTATATGCTTTCAGTGCTTATGCATTGTAAATACTTGATAGGATTCTTACATTTACACCATGTCCAGCATCACTGCATGTGCCGTTTTGTTGGGACTTGTGTTGTGCTGCTGTGCCAAAAAAGAGTGTTCGGTAACATAGCATTCCCCCTATAGGATCCTTGCTCTTCAGAAGAAAGATGTAGGGGGCAATGGGAGGTGGGCGGGAGGGGAAATTCCATACTGACACAGAGTAGGGCTGCACGATTTAAAAAAAAAAAAAAAAATCTAATTGCGATTTTTCTGACAAATATTGCAATTTGCGATATATATATTTTTTTAAGCGACCCAACGTAAGTTTATTGTAAAATGCGGCCATAACTCCGGCTAGGAAGGTCGTATCAACGTACTCCCATCTCTAGCACCCCCGCAGCCCGAGCTACGAGTGAAAGAACGGTATACCGTACCGAAATCAGATCCGGTTTCGATACTTAAAAAAAAAAGACATATATATATATATAGTATATATATTTTTTTTTATTTTAAAAGTGAGTCCGTGGCCCGTGATGGCAGGTGTTATAAATTAGATTGCATAATCGTTTTTCTT
>NW_011370184.1:331936-354991 GCF_000735185.1 Notothenia coriiceps
CCGGTATTATCAAAATAACGGTTACTGGTGGCTACGGTATACCGTACCGAAATCAGATCCGGTTTCGATACTTAAAAAAAAAAGACATATATATATATATAGTATATATATTTTTTTTTATTTTAACAATGGCCTGGTACATATGTGGAGCACAGCACTTCTGATTGGTGTGGATGACTGACACACGAGAAAAAAAAAAAAAAATTGTAAAAAAAAAGTAAAGAAAATCGCAGGCTTTGCGATTTGATAATCGCATCATTTAAAATCGCGATTTCGATTTAAAATCGATTAATCGTTCAGCCCTAACACAGAGGAGCTTCAGTAATATAAAAACACACATGTTTAACTTAAAAGACGCCTTGAAAATGAGTGTGGGAGAAGACTGACCTCAAAGACATTTAAAATGTAAGTCAAGGCATTGTTCAAACAGCTACATATGGTTACGGCGTCTTGTGTTGACGCTAAATATGGTCAAGTTAAAGCTCCGGATGGTAACAAATAAGATCGGTAACTAGCAGTAAAGCATCCTTTTTGAAAGAAGTGACAACAACTGACTGAATCTGAGCTGGGAGGGGATCATATGATGGCCCAGTTTATGCCTGCTTTATGTAAATATTATTTAAAAAAACCAGAGCTAAGTAAACTAAGAAACTAGGTAACATCCTGTATATCAATATAACCAATATTGACATTTACATTTTAGTCCAAGGTGTTCAAATTCAGCAAGTTGACTTTCATATCATAAAATGTTTGTTTGAAAAGAATAAAGGAGAAAAAAAACATCAGAGTTCTGCATGGGACTATTTAAAAAAACCCTCCTTATGACCCAATGACACAGCTTAGAAGTCCTGTTTCTCATTCAAATACAAGTGTTTTGCGTCTTCCATATGCATTAGTGTATGCAGGCAGAACATAAGCAACTCAAAATGTTGCTTTATTCTTTCTACCGGTGCAAGAAAAAAACCTTTGAACATCAAACGGGAGTTCTTTGCAGAAGCTGTGACATGAAGTCAAGGTTTCTTGCAATGAGTCACACTCATAAGTCACACTTCATATGTTGTTTTTTTAAATATCCCCAGTACACAAAAAAAAGCACTGGCCTTGGATTCTCTGAGATCAGCTCTGTAGAATCAGGTGCCTTTATGCATCAGAAAGTCCATTCTAACATTTAGTAGATTTTAAAAGGAAGCACAGAAACAGAGCTTATAAATATTTTTGAACCCTTTTATCAGACTTGATAAATTAAGACTCGACCTTTGGAAAGTTCTTATCAAGGCAAACGTAAATGTTCTTTTGTGCCGGGAGGAAGAATGCAAACACATCTCAAGGACACATTGTAAATCAAAAAACGAACTGTTCATGATACCAGGATGTTAGATTTAGCAGAAGGAAAGCATCTTTCCATCCTGTTTTTAAGAGACCGCAGAACATTAAAGGATTAGACTGGTGGAGGTTATTTATCATTGGGTTCTGCTTTCCCATTGTGCAGCAATTTGAACAGAGATGTTTTAAAGCATGAACAAGTCCAAATAGATGGCATTGTTTGATAGAGCCTAAACAATTATTTAATGTCAAGCTACTTTTTCTTTAACCAATCGGCAATATGACAGAACATGTCAAATGTCTATGTGTTTTAGCCTCTCATTTGTGAGATTATCTTTTTTGCTAATAATTTTATAACGTTGAAATCGTTCATATGTGGGGTTTCGGACAGTTGGTCTGACAAAACAAACGATTTAAAGAAATCCCTTATTAGGTTTATATGACTGTCATTTTCCCTCTGCCATGACTTTTTATAGACGTTTCTTTTGCAGTTATCAGCCATGAAGATGCAAACCGTATTCTTGAATCCAAAAGAAAAATGGAAACTAAAGAGAAAACAAATCTGGTTTAGTGTTTGGAAAATATTACTAGCACGTTTCTTTTGGCAGTAATGACAATGCACGTGCCACTGAGAACCAATGGGTGCAGGCTTACTCTTTATACAGAAACACTTATTTGAATGAGTGCATGTGGCGGGGTGTGAGTCATGGATGTGCAATTTTCAGACAATGATTGGGAAAATATTACGCAAATTATTCAAGAATCATCTTAAATTGCAGCCCCAATTACTATACTTATAATTTTAGAGAGCCATTCGTAGTCAGCGACCTATAGGAAGGATACATGTCCATTCCGAATGCATGTTATCTGAATTATTTGGTCATTCTTAAAAGCATTAAACTGTCATTTTCCCACTGAAACTAAGAGGAACCAAGGAGGCCAGTTTACAAGGTTTCTTGAATTCTCTATAAAAGACAAGATAGAACTTAAGAGAAATCAAATCTGGTTTAGTGTTTGAAAGATATTTCTAGAATATGTTTTGCAGTAGTGACAATGGATGCAGGTTTATACTTTTTACAGGCATCAACTTCATTGAGAGAGTGAGAGGGTGTGTGAGTCATGTGTGTGTAGGTGTGATCAGCAGGCCTTCACTAACCTTCCTGTCTTTCACATCCTCCCCGACAGCCTCGATGACCCCGGAGCCCTCCATGCCCAGGGTGACGGGCGGGGGGGGCAGCAGCTCGTACAGACCCTGTTTGCCCATCAGCTCCGCGAAGTTCAGCCCGCACGCCTTCACGCGCACCAACACTTCTCCCGCAGCCAGCTGCTGCTTCTGCGTCTTCACCTGCAGCTTCACTTTATCATAGCCCCCGTAGCCCGTGAGGACCAGAGCCCGGATGGAGAGAGGCTTCTCCTCGGCCACCACAGGGCTGCTGCTCCCGGACTGCTGCGGAGCCTCTGAGACCGCCGGGGGAGGCTCCTCGTCGGGCTGCTTCTCCTGCTCAGGCTGCAGAGTTGGAGCCTCTTCGCCAGACATCATTGCCTCTCTTTAAATAAGAGTATCACTAAACGGAGATGAACAGTTCCCGGTAAATGCAGTTATTGGAGGGGAGCGCTGACATAAAAGAGCAACCTCACTGGAGACGGTCTGTCGTTTTTGTAAATGTAAAATGAGAATATCTGCGGGGTTTCCTCCTATTTGTGCGCTCAACAAGTGACCAACGTCAATACTGACAGATTTAAAAACACGAGTTCCGGTTTGGATTTTCAAAATAAAACACTTCATGTGACTGAAAAGCTATGAGATTCAAAAAAAGTGTTGCACATTATAATGACAGTTTTGAAATGAGAGACTCCTAAAACCGTTTTAACTATATTTATATAGCACCTCATACAGCCCAATGAGCTTCATAGAGCAAGGTTAAAACAATACATAAGATTACATTACACAACGCTACAATCATAAAATAAAATAAGTCACTAGAACAAATAAACACAAGATAAATTGTATGAAAAACATTGATAAGGTCTTAGAGACAAAGGGAACAATTTATTATGCACAATAAGTAAAACACATGTCAACAATGCATTATGTTGTAAAAACCTAAATGAAAATAAAATATGTTATATCTGAAATATCAAATAGCTTCATATATCCCATGAAGACTTGGCTAATCAACATTACAATTGCTTTGCAGGGTAAGCAATGAACATTATAACTGTGTTGATGCTTGGTTGTGCTCGATATTTATTCTAGATGATTCCATTTATGAATAGAGGCTTTTATTTGAATGCTAGTCTTGCAACTTCCAGTGTTTTTCTACCTGATTGTCGCCGGCTTGACACCTCTTAAAAAGTGACGACCGTTTAATTGGCGAACAGCTGAGAGATGAGAGCCAGCGAGCTGCGGAGAGCTCCAAACCCCGGACACTGGAGTACCGGGGGGAGGGGGGGTCAACAGGGAGGAGGGGGGGGTGTCTCAGGTCACAGCTGGAGGAAGAACATGCAGCAGTTCACTCATCTGCTATTTAAGAGTTAAATAATATAATACCTGGTTCACATCTGTGAATCCATTATTATTTCACCGCTTTTTGTGGATTTTGCAAAAATGGGAACAAATATAAGTGGGGTTCCCACCTAAAAGTATTTTGTTAATTTTAAGTTTGTGACTATCAATATTATTGATAACTCCTTAAAACAACCAATTAATAGAAAAACTGTTGTTTAAGAATGAGAACAGACACTGTAATCCATTATTAAAATAAATAATGGACGTTCTGATGTCTTTAAGGGCTTTAAAAAAGAAAAACTAACACAGCTAGACAATTCATATTGAGGCACTCTATGTTAAACATATTTAAAGCTTATAAGGTTATTTCCGTTATAATGGCATTTACTTGTTTCAGTCACTCAACATGCACCCACACACAGTGGGTTCAAACCGTAAAACAGATTGCACCCTGAAACTGGAGCAGCGTTCTCACATGGTGGTTGAATCCGTGTGCCAGGAAGTGAAGAGACGGTGAGAAACAGAGAGTTGTTTTTTAAGGGCTTCCTTATGCTAATATAAAGACTCATGTAATAGTTCAGTTTAATACTTCAGTTTGATAGAAGTGAGTCTGCACCACAGTCTATGGTCTGCACAGATCTGCACATTGGGCCACACAGGCAACACACTCAGTTGGGAAAACAAAACAAACATATGTGGTCACTAACTCTGGTCTGAGGGACACGTTATAAGTGTTCTCAGATGCTCTCTATTTTCTAAACACACACTCGCGCGCACGCATGCACGCACGCGCGCGCGCGCACACACACACACACACACACTTAATTATGGGCTTCTTTGCTCTGGAACAGAGGAGTGGAGTTGTGTTTTGGTATTTTATTTTCTATATACATTTATTACAATTCAGCATTTTATATATCGTTTTTGTTACTGCTGTCAAACTAAGAAAACCAGTTGTGCTTTTGGATGTAGATTTTGAATATACAATCTTAACAAACATTTGATCCCCAAAGAAGATCATTGACAAGAATATTTGTATTGTGTTATCAACACAAAAGTTAGAATAATTGAACAGACAGTATTGCTGTGATATTTAAGATGATAAAATGTAGTGAAATAAAAAATATGAATGAAAAACACACACTGCAATACAGTGTTTGGAAAATAGATTGACTTACTTCAGTTTGACCAGAAGATGGAGCTAAAATTCTTTCTTTATCTCTGTCTATAAACACATCAGCCAGCTCACTGATGTTATTGTAAATGACAAATAGCCTATAATAAATGTCATAAATGATTTAAATAAGTAACAGTTAGGAAAAGGCTACCAAATATTCAGGATAAAGGTTTCTATTCAGGGTCACGTGGTAGTTACTTTGAGTTATATCCTCTTTTGTGTACAGGGAATATGCCTGAAAAACTATGGTGAGAAAGTCAGTGTAAGTTTACATTGTCAACCTATAGCCTACATTTTGAACCTTGGGTCATTGTAAGAGAACTGCAACATATACCGTTACTAAAATATCAGAATGTTTTCAATTGACTATTTCAGTGTTATGTTGAAAAGATCTCAGTTTTTTATGTATGCTATAAAATAAGGCATGCACATTTAATGAGATGTTTACTGACACAATTGACATCAATGCCTGTCACGATTCAACACTACACCAAGACAGCCAGGAAAAAACCGGAAGAACGAGCATTCTGTTCGTAAAATAAAAGCATGTCACAATAACTAAAACGACAACAGTAATAATAAATGTTTACATTATTTATATTTGTGTAAAATATGTCTACCTTAGTCGTGAGAGTATTTAGAGGGCGTATTACTGTCTTTCTTAAGAACACTTGAGTTTAACACATACAACTGATTCGTTTTTACATTACATTACATGTCATTTGTTAGACGCTTTTATCCAAAGTGACTTACATACATTTAGTACTGTGGGCAATCCCCACAGGAGCAATTTGGGGTGAAGTGTCTTGCCCAGGGACACAACGACATGCAGACTGCAGTGGGACTCGAACTCGCTATCCCCTGATTCGAAGTCCACTATCCACTGAGCCACAGCCTCCCTTTGGTGTACCCAGGCACACAACATGTGTTAAAAGTTTAGTTTGCCTCTTATCTAGCGTGTAACTGACAAATAAGTAGTAGCTAGCTACCCATTTACAAGATGCACATTGTATTTTATTTTTGAAATATCCCACCGGAAGCCCGTTTCAGTGACGCGCCTTGACCGTTGTTGTCAGTCCGCCTCACTTCAGCGGTGGAGCGGAGGAGCGCAGCATTACGCAGAGCATGTAACTGAAACTACATCTCATCACTGCGCTGCTGAAGTTTTTACATCTGAACAGACTTTTTCGTGTTCTCTGAGAGAACACATTTAGAACATTTAGAGCTGCTTTTTGACATTCCACTAGTTTTAAGCTAAATGACAAGTAGGCAGCAGAGCAGACGCACTCAGTGATACTCGGTGCACGATGGAGGGAAATAAGGGATTACTGCGCTGTAAGATAGTGGTGGTCGGCGATACGGAGTGTGGGAAGACGGCTCTCCTCCACGTTTTTGCCAAAGACTCGTACCCAGAGGTAAGAAACCGTATATTATAAACACATGAGTAAAGTCCCAGCAACCACACGGAGTGAACAAATATCCATTCAGCCGGACATATCCAGCGAAACTTAAAAACCTGCTCCTATCATCTAATGTATGGTAACTGGGCGATGACAAGCAACATCTTTCCTATTTACGTATTCATATGTGTTTTTGTGAATGACCTTATATATGAGATTATCTTAACATTTGCTTGAAAAACATTTTCAGGCTTCAGACTCGAGACAATTCAGTGCCCTGAACTCTGGCTCTGCGCGCCTTTGCGCATCAGTCTGGTCTGTAAATACTGAAACATTACTTTGTGACCAAACCAACCGCCAGAGAGCTTGACTGCCTCTTACCAAAACACTGTACCCACACTTCCGAGAGACAATAATACATTTACAGTTATAATGTTTATGCTAAAAACTCTAAACGTATAATGAAATTAATCAAGATTAAATAATTCAGAAACAAGTTACTCTTGTAAATCAGTTTAAGGAAGTTTTTTCTAGTACATTAAAGCATTTCAGCACTTAAACCCTTAATATTTTCAATTAACATGCAGTGTTTAATTAAAACTGGACATTTTGGACAATATCAAATTAGATTTTGGATGGAATTGTTCATGAAGTATGTTGTGAGGTTGTGCCTTTTCCTCAGTATTATGATGACAATTAATCGAAAATGCCCAATATAATTAGCTGTTACCAAGAAATAACGAAAGACTAAAATATTCTTGAAGGTTAATATTTATTTCTTGGGAAACTCTTGAAGTGTTATTGGTTATAGGTCAAACACAGCTTTAGTGCCATATTTTCCTGAATTTGGAAATAGTTAAAAACTCAGAATATAGCTTTCTCTCTCACACACACACACACACACACACACACACACACACACACACACACACACACACACACACACACACACACACACACACACACACACACACACACACACACACAATCTCATGCCCCTGATATTCATCTGCACTCCAGCTGACTGAAATATTCATGTTTTTCTTGTCTACGATACATTATCATAATTTCAATTAAAATCCACAATGTACACAACACTCCCCTGAGCTTTGGTCTAATTTTAGCCCCGCGTGTCTCATTTCAGAATTATGTTCCCACCGTGTTTGAGAATTACACAGCCAGCTTCGAGATCGAGAAACAGAGGATCGAGCTCAACATGTGGGACACTTCAGGTAAGGAGACACTCTGGTTTGCTTTCATCCCTCTGTGTGTGTGAGATTATCATGCCAACGTGATGAGAGCTGCGCCGCACCACCGGCCCGTGAAGAAGTTAGTGCGCTCCAGATTGGCAAGCATCTGACTCCTTGGAGCAACATCCGGGCTGTGGGCCAAAAACATTAGCAGCCATTAGGAGAGTGTCATGATAATCTGTGGGGAGCACTGAATGACACTCTCATGTGTTTTTAACTAATTCAATGTGGGCTACCCATTAGCAGGCACATATCTTTCATAAAGTGTTTTAGTCCTTTCACCACCCCTAGAGTTAATTCGACACTCGTTGTTGGTTTTGAACAGCAGCTTCAGAGTTATATCAGCTCTGTGATAAGATAAACAACTTGTCATTCAACGCATGCCTCCTCTAAGTAGCTGTCACATCATAATCATCCCTTAAGAACGCTGTCAAACTGGATTCATGCATACGTTAATGACAGTTAAAATTGGCATCCTGATCTAATCAATTCAACATGGCATGATTTCCAGTGTTAAAACAAGTGGTTTTTGTTATTTTGAGTTAATACATGTTGATTTTTTTTTCACTTGTAGTGCTGAGGAGGCTTTGTGGCAGGTGTTCAAAACTGTGAGGTTGCTTCTCACTGGTTTTATAATGTTGATTTCTAGAATCACAAGTTTTGCATCTGACAGCGATTTAGCATTTTTGAAACCAGACGTAAACAGTTTGTGGAGATCAAACAGTCAAGATTCTATCAGTCTCGGCATATAAACTACCGTTCTCCTTTTGTCAGCCTTAAGGCCTTTTCCTGTTTAATTTCCACTCACATAACGACACCCAAAAAACTTGTTTCCACACAACCGCAGTGAGACGCTTTAATGCGCAGCGTTCCATTAACCTCCACCCGTGCAGACTGCAGAAAGACCTGCTAGACGAGCTGCAGATTAAGAGCTGTCGAGGCCGGCGCTGCCTGTTGGTTTGCAATGGGTGAGGCCAGTCCACTGTGTTTGAACAACACCCTCTGAAATTGCAGGTTGTTTCACACACACATAAACACACACTCTGAAAGACACATACACAATGAGCCGTGTGGTGGATGACAATTACACTAAAGGAATGCTTAAACTGTAATTTACTCCCCAGCTCAAAACATTCTATTCATTGTTTTCGTGTGAATCATATTGTCATATGTCATATTAAAGCAATCTTCCTGCGTACAAAAGAGGATACATTTAGTGGACATAGCTCTCCAAGGTGTGAATGTGTGTACCTGTGTGAATTAGATGGAAGAAGTGTTCTCAGCAAAGCTTTACTTAACTAACTAAACTATTTCTATGGCAGGGTGTGCTACTTTGAAAGAAAGGTATTACTTCTTAATACGAAACATATTTCTAAGGGTTTATTTGAGGATACACACCAGCCAAAGGGATTTATTTTACAACCTGGCAGCCAAAATACAGAATTTATTAAAGGTTGATTATCTCAATTATAAATCAAGTAGAAAAGTGCACTCAGTAAAGTGCAGATCTCCGCCAGGTGTGTCTCCTTCTCCCATCTAAAACGTGTCGTACAAAATCGTACAAAAAAAATGAAAGTAGTATTTACTTGTTTCACTTTCTTGCAGAGTGATGAAAAAACGATACAAATCTCATATCTTTTACCATAAACATGAGCTGCTGATAAGCTTTGAAGACTGGAAACAAGGGGAAACAGTGAGCCTGTTTTTGAAATAATTAATTGGATTTCTGTCAAAAACAAACTTTGAGCGATCAAGATTATGACCGGTGATCCATGTCTGACCTGAGCTGCCTTCCTCCAGTTTTGAGACATTTTTTTGTTTGCGTTAGCTCGGAGCTATTCTGGGTTTATCTCAGGAGACAGGTGCAGCTACATCAGTATTACAACAATTCCCCCTGGTACCTGCCTCTTTGAACAAACGGCTGAATGAGGGGATTACAATCACATGGCGTGTTTACAAGGACCGTTCTGTGTATGTGCTGCTGTAACAGTGGCTGTTTACCTTCTGTCCGTACTTACACTTGCTATTTCTTATGCAATCCTAGTATTGTTTGAGTATGTAAATACATCTGCTGGTGTGAGTTTGTGTGTATTCGCAGCAGGCATGCGTAACAGACAGCCAGGCAAATGTTTGTTAGCCCTCAGTTTGTTTTTGTATGGCCGGGAGAGTCAAACCATTGGGAGCGAAGTTTGACTCAATAACATTAAGGGGCTTTCAGCATAAATAATAACATTACTTTAACTGAGAGTGTTGGATTTATGTTGGCAGCAAAGTGGTACCAATTGAATATAAAACTCCTTTGAACACAACAGATGTGTTGCTTCAGAGCACCGACTGACGTAAATGCAGATGATAAAAGAAAACAAACCCATCTGAGATTTGAAGATATGATGCCACAGCTCCTGTGTGGATAACAGATTAGAGGAGCGCAGATAAGGAGATCAGGACTGTTGTTGTGAGAGTGTTAGGCAAGGTGCCAGAACGAGCCTCCGAGCTGCCTGCTCAGAGTGCAGAAACAAACAGTGGATTTAATTAATCGGGCACTTGCTGTGTGGCCAAACATTTGCCCCATGTCTCCTTCATTCTTCATCTCGCTACACCGACCTCCGCCACTTCAACCTATTTTCTCTACATGTTCTCTTTCAGTCTCCCTGCCTCGTAGGTTAAACTCATTTTCTTCTTCTTCTTCTTCTCTTTCTTCCTGCCAAACCAATTTCCTCCCTCTTTCTACTTCACTGTTCATTATTCTCTCAATCTTCCTCACTTTCTTTTCTTTCTTTCATGCTGGGTTGTGTGTGTCGCTGAGTCAAGGTTAAGAGTAACAACGATGTGTCAAGATGAACATCAAAGGGCATCATTGGCCTTGGAAACGGCGGCTGAGAAACCAGCCTCAGCTCAAGGTTCATTCAGAAAATATCCTGGAGCATTTCAACATCTTCAAGACCAGAGGTTGCACAGCTGGCATAGATGCAATCACAGTGCTGGAACAAGGGGTTAAAGCCCTACAGGGCCAGAACACAGCTAAACATGGTTGAGGTGAGTCATCAAATATTCATGGTACTAAGGTTTTTAATTCCTTTTGTATATTTTTAATTGGGTGTAAACATTTTCCTTTATTCTTTTGAATGCCATATTGTTTTTTCTTTTACATTTTTGACCTTCTCTTACAACTTGTTTTCTCACCATCATACACCAAAGCAAATTCCTTGTATGTGTAAACACACCCGGCAATAAACTTGATTCTGATTCTGAAAACACTCTGTTTGCATATATTAGTTAGCAATTGGTATTCCAGCAGTATTCGTGGTCATTTAATCAAATTAATTTAAGAATAACATCACGTAAACACAATATAAATGGATATGCCCTGGAGCTAGATTCTAACTCCCGTCTACAAGAGGAGGTTTACAAGGTAATAATGCCTCTAAAATGTCCATTTGTTTTGTGTTTCAGTTATGTATTCAGTATAAGTGTACAATTTGCAAAAATAAAATTAACAAAACGGCCAAATGGTGAATTTGGAGAATTTTTCCGGCCTCTTGGTAGCCTGGGGTCCTGGGGCAGTTGCCAGCCTTGTTATGACACTCTGCCCAGGCTGATAATCAGACAGGACTGCCCTTTTGTTTGACTTCATGTAGCAGTCCTACATAGTGTTCATGTTAGCCAATTCTGTTTGGGAGGTTGGCCAAACCAATCAGAAGCAATGGTGCCCATTTACTCCAATGCAAATAACTCGCCTAACACACAGGCAAAAGAAAAAACGTTTTTCCTTTTGTTTTCTTTCTGTCTACATGTTACCACTCGGCCTACCTTACACTGGCGAGATCCCAGGCAAATGAAAATAACTTTCTGTGACTAGGTTCAGATCTCGTAATACATGCATTGTTCATGCCAGACAGCTTTATTTGGGAGATTTTCCTAGGATCGAGTAATCTTTCCTTCCTGTCTTCGTACATTTTGGTTTACACGGAAGCTGTTTTAACAAGAACCGGTTACATTTCCTGACAATCAAACGGATATACTGATTTAAGAGTTGTTGTTCTTGGTTGATTTGTTGGTGTTGGTGTTGATTCAGAAGTCTTTCTAGAAGCCAGTTCTTCCAAAAATCCATAATTAAAATACTAACCCCCTTAACCTTATTTTGTATTTGCATATACATTTCACTTTTTTACTATTCTGTGCTATATGGCGCGCTGAAAAATGTGTATTCCAAATCAAAAGCCTGTTGGGAAACACTTTAAAAGAAACCAAATCATTTCCGCGCATAACAAATTACAAAAGTAATAAGTCAAACTCTCTTTTGTAAGAAGCTTCTGCAATGTTTTTATGTGCAATGTGCCTTGTGGAGTCATCAAAATGTAATTATTAGTTCAAACGACCATAACACAAAAACAAATTAGTCTCGATTTGCAAGCAATGTGGATTATGATGACACAGCAGTTGTGTGGAAGGGGTTCTTCGCTCTACAAATGAAATAAATAACGAGACTTTGAAGTTAAAATCTGATCCCAGCCGACCTGGAGTGCTATAACAGTTTCATGACTTGATTTGCCCTTCTCTGCACTTTTTCACTTCCTCTCTTTAATTTCATTCTTTATAACTCTGCCTGCCACCCCCTGACCATTTTCTTCTTCTCTCTGTTTCCACCGAGCCAAGGTCAGGAGTCCCACTGTATCGGGGCACTGCCCTCTCAGCACTCTTGCATTTGATAAGCTTACCTTGCGTTTTCTTTGTTCGTCTCTCTATCTGTCTCTATGTCCTTTTTCCACTTCTCAATAAATCTTTTTCTCATTTCCTCTGAAAATCCGACACTGCATCCATCCTTAACTCAGTGTGTCTTGGCCGTTAACATATGACTCACTCTAATCTGTCTTCATGGGCAGAAAATAAATAATAATTTTTACAAAATAAAAAAGGACTCTTGTCTGTGCCGAGTATAATTCCCCAAGCATCTGGTCAATTATCAACCAATTTGCCAATGTGACTCTTAGAAAGGTCATACATTAGATTATTATACACACTCCAGGGGTGACCTTTACATTTTAATTAAGTGTCTGGTGCTGATTATGAATATGTCAGAAAATCACATTTTTAGAATGCTAGGTAAATGATATGCTGTGTGACAGTCTGAAACTTGGCATTAAAACCGACATGTCCTGTTCTTACTTTATGAGTTCACATTCTAATGACTCAAGCATGACAGTATAAAGCCAGTTAAACGAGCGTTTGTTTTGCACATCACACAATAACAATGTTGAGTATTTATAAAATGCGGGGAACGGTAGCCATTATGTGAGGTTATAAACAGATGACATAATAGTATGTGTTATGCATTATGTTCTTAATAGGAAGCCATTAGAGATGTTTGCCATACAAATGAAAGGTGATCATATGTTAGTGTTAGCAAATGGATCTGTCATGGAAAAGATTAAAGGACTATTCTCAAATTTGATATATTGTGTTAGCATTATAATTCACATTTTAATTCCACACAGGATTGTTGTTTTGTTAACAGTATTCATAAAGAACTACTGCATGTTGCTGTCACTGCAAAGCAATTCAATTACTCTCTGTATTTTCTTTCCTCTGAGGCTGGCTGACAAAAAGGATATTTTTGTCACTAAAACACAAGCATCCTAAACAGGCAGGTTTCACAGCTGACTATGTGAAAGTGTGAGGTAAGAGTCAATAGTCCAACCGGCTCAACCTGCACTCTTACAACTTCCTTAAAAAGTGACACACCAAAGGAACGTATTGAGGTTTGCCGACTTGAACCCTGCCCTCCAGGCGGGTTCCTGTTCAGAAGCATGTAACCGGAATCTTCTCCGATACTTCCTAAAGGGCTTGACAAGTCAAAAACAAAATATCAGTTTTTCCGATGTTTGCCTGCGCTCACTAAAGCTTTTTTTTGTCAAATACTGTGGAAACATTGCTGGCATTTTAAAGACCCTGTTGCATCCGCCTATCCATCTCACAGAGTCTGTAGCTGAGATTGCTTTAACAGTCCATCATTCATTCATGAGTATCTTTTTTATGACCCCAATTACATGTTTGCTCCTTGAAAGCATTACCCAGATGTGAGCCTAGCGAGCATCTATGTGTGTGAGGGGCACCTGGCTCCATGACAGGATAGAAAATCGCTCGATGTGTTGAAGCGTTGCAGAGGCTTTTTGGATAGAAGTGCAGATAGCGGGGGGAACTGGGTTTCTAGTCCAAGTGCTGTTGGTTGTTTTTACTAACAGGAGAGTGTATGTTTGTGTGAGTAAGTGTATGAGTAAGAGCTCTGAGAGATTAGACGAGTGGTAAAATATATAAATAGAGACAGTGAAGAGACAGAAGGATAACGTGGAGCTGTGAGTTTTAAACAGAGGTGGTTGAAGTACCAGAGTGTAGAAATACTCCATTACAAGTAAAAGTCCTACACTCAAAATGTTAAAAGTACAAAAGTATAAGCATCAAAATATACTTAAAGCACTGAAAGTAAAAGTAGTCATTATGCAGATTGGTCCATTTCAGAATAATATATATCACATGTTTTAATTATAATTAATTATAGATGCATTAGGGTGTCAAGGTGCAGCTGTTTTGATCAATTGGAATTCTGCAGGGAAGATTTTGAATTTACTCCAGGTGTAACTACAGTCTTATACATATTTCACATTATTAATCCAATTTTGAAAAGGTATTAAATACATTTAAGTATAAAGTACACGATTTACCTCTGAATTGTAGTGGGGTAGAAGTACAAAGTGGCAAAAGATGTAAATACTCAAGTGAAGTACAAGTAACTTAAGTACAGTACTTGAGTAAATGTACTAGTAACTTTCCACCAGTGGTTTTAAGTGCTTAGAGTCATGTACAGGAGACATCTTGCTGAACTGAATGATTGTTAGTAGGTTTTCATCCTGGTGTTGTTCTCCTCTGTCCATTAGAAGACCAAGGGCACATTGGAAATCAATGGCCTAGATGTGTATCCAGTCTCTCTCCCGGGAGACACAGGTCTGTCTCTCAGCTACTGGGGCATGTGTAACTGAGCAGTCTGTCTAAGAGAGACAGCCAGTCTGGATGAAGAAGCTCACTGAGTGCTAACTTTGAGACTTTTGGAAGAGACTCTCATAGCTTAGAATCAGACGAGAGATCCTCATGCTGTTTTAAAAGATCTGAGCATTATTAATTAATTTTACTTTGCCCAAAAGGTATCTGAAAGATCGAAATGTGTTTAAATGGCATGGAGCTTTTAGGACAGTGTGCAGATCTTTTGTCAGATTCCAGCTTTAGTTAGATTTCTTTATTTTTTCCAAACTTGTTATAAAGTTATTTAGTTCCCAACACTCACCAATTTTTTCAATTTTTTGACCATCAGTGACAAAAGCTGCCATTTCTCACAAAACATGATGGATGGCCATATAATATTCAAAGCCACAATACAGTTACAGTAACATGTGGAGTGAGTGAAGGGGGGGAGGGGAGGGGTTAGAGTGTCAGTACCCTTCTCCCTTTACACATCATATATTCTGTATGTTGTCTGCAACCCTAGCTATTTCTCATTGTTATCTGTACAGTGCCTGTTCTTATGTATGCCAAAAGCTCAATTTGATCAATATGAGAGAATAGAAAGGTGAGGCCACGACAAACGACAGGCATATCCAAAGCACAGAAAAACCAAACAAGACCCTTCATGTTTGCCACAACGATTACAAAGTTAGCAATAGCTCTCATGTCACACAAAAGATAATCAAATGGATGTCTGCTCTGTATTTGATACAGAGCAGACACAGCATTTTGAAATGTTATCAGGGGATAGCAGGGATACATGCAGGATCATTTGTTGTGTTTCAGAGAGGTTTTTGAAGCCAAAATGGATCGGTTGTTACATTATCTGACGGGAAAAAAGTAATTAGGTTTTGTAGTGCACTTTGTTTAGACACAAAACACTCAAGGGGGTCTATCCATCCACTTCAGACCCTCTCCATCTCTTATCTATAATGCAAGACGTAGCTATGACCACTCCATTCAACCCCCAACACCTCAGCCATTACTGACAGCGCTGGATGCTGGTGACCCTGTTTCTACTGCACTGTGATATACTCTGATTTATACCGTACCATGGAAAATAAAACCATGTCACAGCCAGGCTATTGTTACTTTAAACCACGATTACCTGAAATGGTGTAGTTCAGTAGTTCCCAACATTTATTGTCTGATGTTTAACCAATTCAACTTTCTTTAACCTTCTACCTTTAACTTTTGTTCAAAATATATGGGGTGGTAAAGGCTGGACATTTCAATTACATTTTTTAATATTTCTGTAACAAATGTTTCCACTTCCATACTAGTTGGCTTTTGACAAGACTGAATTCCAAAAAGTGGATTGATGTCTATTGATAATCCTGGTTGGTAAAAAACAACAACTGTGTTTTCTACAACCTAGAGCGTGAGAGATTTTTGAAGATTGACATTTAAAAATTGTGTAAATGTAGCATTACTTATAAAACTATCATTATTTCTAAGTAACACATTATTTTCTGAGGATTTGCGTCAGGCTATTTCTTTTCAAACTGATGTGAACCATTATAATTGTTCTAATTGAATGTCTTTACCAAAGTTACTGGATCATAAATCTAAATATTATTTGCTATACACATGTGCATGCAGTTTGGAATACCAGTTTTCCTTTAGTAGAGTTAATATTAATAATATGGATTTAATAGTAAAATAAAAGACTAGTTCTTTTCTTTTCTATTGGCTTCATGGCCTTGGAAGCTCCTACCCAGCAGGTGAAAAAATAAACAAGATATATGAATCAGAGGTTTATTTGTTCTCTAGGTTTAAAACCTCAGAAACATGGCAGCACAGGAACATGAGGCTGCTCAGACAGCATGTAACATCCCAACAGGAGCTGGGAGGTTTAATCTGAAGGGTTAATCTGAAGGGGGGGGTCGGAGGGCCCAGATGTCACTCTGTCATTAATTTGAAGGAATCCTGCAGGATTACTGCTGATTTCAGGCAAAACTCTGCTCAGTGGCAGTGCTCTCCCTCTGTGCCAGCTGAATAAGAAACATGCAAGGACATCGCAAAGAGAAAGGTATTCTGTTAGTCTCAGTCTAGATGAGAGAAATGTGACTTTTGTCTAACCTGATTAGACATAACATGACTTAACTTTAGCCTAATTGCTCTGGCTGATCTAGTAAACACATTTACGTTAAAAATGTAGTGGATATTACATCAGAATGTCTTAATTACAGATTTCAACCATATAGAAAATGCATATACAGCATGTGTGTGGTATGGACAATATAAATCTGTTACACTGCACATTGTGTTTACCTCTTGATATGACTGACAGCACCACTCATTTCTCCAGGCTGCTTTTTCTATTATTGTTTGGTATTCAAGCATTAGGAATGTGCATGACAAGCACAGCTTCAGCAGTTCTGCATATGAATCCATGAATTATGAACGGCTACAACGCTTCATTTCACCGTTTAAAACATTGAGTCAAATGAAGCACTTATCCTCTTGAGCATGCTGTTGTTAAATTCACTTTGGTAACATTTCAAGTGTAATAATAATCACATTGTAAAAAACACTACTGCCGTGTTTCACCTATGCGGCAGATATATCTATCCTCTGTAATGGATTTCCGATGAGTCCCATTCATTTCTGCTTCTGTTTATATAATTCCCCTTTCGTAATGCTTAAATCTAATATAGTGAAACCAAGCAGTCAAATTTAAACAAACACATTTTTACATTAGATGTTAAAGGCTGATCAGAGATGCAAAATATGACATCTCTAGTCAAGGTCCAATTACTGACTATTCGAGGAGCTTTGACCACATTTCACATTCTTCATGTACCTGTCATCACCGCACCAAAGCTTCAAATGTACTGCAGGTCACTTGTGTACACCTGTGCCAACTCCATCACAACTAAGAAAACGTCTTTTTTTAAGGTATAACCGTGGGAAACGTTAGAAAGCTCCAAAAAGTGAACTTAGAATACATTTTTTGACTTAAAGCTGGGGTATGTAATTTTGGAGAAACCAGCTCGAGTGCGCTAGAATTTGAAAGTACACAACCGGAACAAATCTGCCACTTCCTTACAGAGCCCCTCCTCCAACACACACAAACGCGCAGATGACCAATGAGGGCACGAGATAAGTTTGTGCACGAGATGGAAGGCTGACAGGCAGGTAGGCCATCAATCATTTTAGCCGGGCCGGCTAAAATGATTGGTCGTGGTTTTTACAGCGCTACAGCTTCCACAGATGACATTTTTGTATGTATTTATTGTCAAAGCATTTAATATATTCATTGCTATCGGGATGTTAAGAGCATTCCATGGAATATAACAAAAAGTGTTTCTGAAATACATTACATACCCCACCTTTAATGACTGCAGAAAGCATGTTATTTCCCTGTTATTAAGGGGGGTTTATATGATTAAGTAAGCTCTTCCATCAAACTGTGGGACTCACTGGATAAAAAAAAAGGTTAAAACAAAAGAAGATATTTTCAGACTAAAAACTGACTACAAGAACCCTATACCTCCTGGTAAAAGGCCATGTCTTGAACTCCACCTATGCTTTGCAGGCTTTGCAGGCTTTCTGTCTCTGTGGGTACATTGATAACCTGGATGACATTCAGGGCTTATAAGACTTGACAAAAACCCTCAGAGCCTTACAACTATTTTCACAGGCTGAATAAAACTCTCCATGACTAATGAAATGTTTAAAAAAGTGCCGATTTAACTTCAAGATCATCACTCCAGAGACTTAGCTCCCTCACCTCAATCAGCCTCACGGTCCCATTGTAGAAAGAATAACATTAAATCAACAAGTGGAACAGAAATCCATTATGTGTGGTCTAATCTCTCTTGCTCAATGGATGGCTTGTTTTAATCACAAGGTAAACAAAATGAGACAATGGAGAAAAATATATCAGGCATAACAGCTTCATTTCAAATGATGGGGAAATTCAAATGCAATATACAGCTCTGCAGGGGGCCCGAGGTGTTTATGAATATACGCTGAGTTATTATCCACGCTGTGTGTGTGAGTGTACGTGTCCTCCGAGTGGACACTATTACCGATTTAGAATCATCTGAACGTACAGGCTTCATTTCTCTTTTGTTATTTACCAAACAGCCATATTGTTCCCACACGTCACACAGCATGAGTGTGAGGCAGTAATGTTTAATCTCTACGGGAGGCATTACTTTTCCAGTTGGTGGAGGAAAAACGAATTAATCAATAGTTTAATTTTACTGCTGTTCACTCTCTGGATGTGTTCCAGAATTTCAGACCTGGATCAAACCCCAAAAAGGCACTTTTTCCTCACAAGGGCATGACTGGGACAAACATGATTTTAATATTAATGATCATTACTGTGCCATAATGGAAGTTGGCAGACCAAAATGTCTCAAGAGAGGATTTATAACGATTTTCTGTGCAAACATCTCAAGGTGTGTTTGTGTTTCTTCTGACTCACGATGAGCCGGTAAAGAGATACGACATTTAGAGTGATAGTGTCTTATCAGTCACATTGCAGCTTTACAGGCTTAAAGCCATAAAGCTTGACCAAAAATACAACAGTGGGAGTTTAATAATGGGTTTTACAAGTTCAGACAAAGAGGAATTATCTATGGGATAAAAAAAAATCACTAACAAGATTAACCACATTTAACAGAATATATCATTTTAAATTCATAATTAAGAAACCAGCCCAGTGGGGTTCATTAAGGTCTCTCATCAAGAAACTTCATAAAAAGTTTTTACTCCTCAAATCTGATTTTGCAGTGCAGTCTGGAATATACAGACAGGTGACGAACCAGAAATAAAGGAAAAACAAATACACAAGAAATGCAGACACTCCTGCAGAAGTAATTAGGTTTTAGTTAAAGGTTTGAGTGTGAAAACATGTGATGTAATCAGCTGTTGGTATTTTTATAGTCAAAAATGTTACATTTTGGATTTTTTGGGGTAATTTATATAGAAAAAACACTGTTCTGCTTACCCTATTCTGGATGTTTATGTACCCCAAAAAATCCAAAATGTAACATTTTTGACTATAAAAATACCAACANTCGCAAACTTAAGATCGGTATTCAAAAATACAGATTCTAAATTGTAAAAGTTGAAGCTTTTGTTTTAACAGTTTGCAAGAGCGCAGGTACTTGCTTTCTAGCAGAACAGGGGAAAACAAACTTAGCGGGAGTGTTTACGTGTTCGGTGTAATGACTTACAACGTCCTCGACAACTATTCAGCCACTTGTTAACAACCATCGTTTTTCAGACACGTAAACTCTTCAAACATCACCAGTGGGGTCACTGCTGATGTATTTAATGTCGTAGAACAAAACGTGATCCGTCTCTTACATTTGTGTCAACCACAGACCTTATTTCCAGCTATTTTCCAAAATGCTATGGAGAAATCCCGTTGACTCTGAGACGAGGGAACCGGTAGTGGTAAAATGCTAACTCACTTCCGGGTTTTAGGACTCGTCACTGCACCACTCTATACACTCCTGGGATTCAAGTCTCTCTCAACACTTACTCACATCCTTATCCTCCTGTGTTATTACTTCCAAAATCAGATACCTTCCATAACCAGCTTTGAAATAATAACTTATGACATCGAAGCTGTGAAAGGCTTTCGTTTGGGTCATCAACCATCCCAACTACTTACAAGTAGATTGTGAAATACCCATGTAATAGTAGATTTGAGGAAATATGTTTCTTTCTTTCCGTCTGTGGTTATAGCTAATCAATATTTTCATATTCACAGTTATGAACCCTCAGAGAATAAAGATCCGACTCTGCAGTTTCCCTAAGTTCTACAAAGTGCTTTATCGTCTTTTAATGCGTTAGTTTTGTGGCCTGCATCTTAAGTGCAATGGTTCCCTCTCACCACACACATCAGCATTTTCAGCCACATCAGGCAGCTGTTTACAGTTAAAAGGTCCTGATGAACTACCAGCACCAAATGGCAGACAGCAAAGTTAGTTCCCTAGTTAAGATAAGATAAGATAAGATTGTACTTTATTGATTTCAATTTGGGAAATGTTTGAAATATAGTTGAATAGTTAGTATTCAAAAGAGCATTCAGCAGTGAAGAGTTCGATATATTTCTCTCAGGTGTTAGTGGAAATAAAGCTAAAATAGTTCATATTGAACTTACATTATGTGGCCAGAAACACCACTCCAAATTAGTTGGAAGTATAGGCAACTTTTACAGGTTTGCAAAACACCTCAAGAGTTGATAATATGTCAGTAAAATTGCCAAAAATTCTGTTTTTTTACTTTCTCTTGATCCATATTATAGCACACGAGATGAGACTGATATCAATATTCTCATCTTTCTATGTATTTATTCCCAAAATGTTCCAAAAACTACTCAATGCTCCAAGTGTCACAATGATTTTTGTCAAATTAGTGCAGAATTAAACTAGTGATCCTCAGTTGGATCTCATTAACAATTGAAATTATATTAAATCATTATTATCATACTAATACATACAATATGTTTAATTGGTTAAATTCTGCAAATATAGGAAATCATGAAATCGCTCATGCTTGCAAATGAAAAAAGCTTCCTCATAAAACTGGCATTAGCATAATCTTGGATATTGGTGGTGCTTAGTTGGCTCTGTATATCACACACACACACACACACACACACACACACACACACACACACACACACACACACACACACACACACACACACACACAAGCCTCGAGGTTCCCTGATGTCAACTAATCCATGTTCGGCACTGGAGCAGCAGCTAATGTGTATTGATCTGAGAGCTTTTTGACCCTCTCTGGGACCTGTAGTACGATGCCCCTCATGGGAGGATTCCTGCTGGTGTGGCAGCGGCTCAAAGAAACTTCAGCCCATCTGTCTCTGTCTAAAAACGTCTGATCAAAAAGGCACTCGGCCAACGGAGTACTGCATGTATTCAGCTATCACAAAGGACAATGAGTGTCATTGAAAGTGTTTACAGCTTTCAGCTTTTTTAAACTCAAACATGCAACAGATCACATGCAGGTGTATATTTATGTTAAAAGAAGGCCATTCAAATGTAAAAATGTAGTCAGATGCGTGGCTGCTGCACAGCGTTTGGCACGGTGACGTACAACAGTCTGGAGACACACACTGGGACTCCACATGGGGTTGTCATGCTTTGGATGTTTGATCCAAACAAAAAGCTGTTTGCTATAATCTCTTGTCAGTGCGGCTGTTCGCAACTCGGCCGTTAACTGTCCATGCCCTCCTGTCATTTTATGCAATCCACTTGTATGGTGCTTTTTGCGAATATATCTCTTCTATTGAGTGGTTGTTTGGAGAGGTTTGTTTTCTTTAAAAGGGCTCATGTTATGACTGAATTCTTTATCAGAGCTACACCGAGTTTCTCACAGTATTACATGTTGTAGTTTCATGAAGCCAATTGAACTACATGCCTGGAAAACTGAAATGCCCAGAAGCCGGTGTGTAATCCATTTTATTGACATGACACAGGGCTTTGTTACAGGAGTGGACAGAGTTGTATTTCCTGTGCCTGTGACTAACATATGATCCCTTAAGTGAGATCCTTTAATTCTGCCATTTGATGTCAATTGACGCCCAAAGCAGACACTGACATTATCCCACAGACAAAATAAATACTTGTGTATAGGATAGTCTGATCCAGGGAATGTATGTGATGAAATTGCGGCTTTTCTGGAGAGTAGGGCTGCAACTAACAATTATTTTCACAAAGAATCAGTTTTCTATGATATGAAACAAAGAAAAACAGAGCATCCTTCATTTAGAAGCTGGTTATAAAGAATAAATAATGTCGCTATTTATGACTGGACTCTACATTGAAATGATCAACATTGTGAATCTCTGACCAACCTCTTGTCGTCATAGTTTTCATCTAATATATTCCCATAATGTAATCACATAATTCCACTGGGAATATCAACTACTACAAATGACATCCAACTAGTTTGTTTTAAAGAATGTTTTACCATTTATACTTTAATTAACACACTTAAAAAAAGCCATGATCCACACTGAATCTACTTTAAATATGGCCTACCCCTTTCAGTTTATCTGTCCTCAGCATAAAAGCATTAAAAAAAATGGAAATGAAATCTTCGGAAAAATCTAATAATAAATGAAGCATAAAACTAGACCGAAATCAATACAAGCCAGAATCCAAAGGCAGTTCATGTATCAACATTTTAAATAACTAACAAATCCTGTACTTTATATTTAATAACAGAGAAACCTGACTGAATATTATTAAAAAAGCCCATGTTTACTTATTTTCCAAGCTTTGAAACAAAGTTTTGAAAAACACGGAAATTAAAAGGCACTCTAAAATCATCACAATATCTAAAATACAA
>NW_011370184.1:355031-394821 GCF_000735185.1 Notothenia coriiceps
GAATGTAATATTCATTTGACATGTTAACTATATCGTAAAGCGCTTCATGGGAGTAATTGTGGGATGATACATTTTCAAAGTATCACGATATGTATCGGTTGAGTATCGGTATCGTTCAGTGGTATCGGTATCTGTGTCGTAAAAAAGTCAATGATATGCATCCCTAGAAACACTCCCGCTAAGTTTTTTTCCCCCTGTTCTGCTTGAAAGCAAGTACCTGCGCTCTTGCAAACTGTTAAACCAAAAGCTCCAACTTGTACAATTTAGAATCTGTATTTTTGAATATCGATCTTAAGTTTGCGAGACGTTGAAGCAGCGACCCTGCTGTAGTTTGTTTATAGTATAACGTTAGCATTTTGCTTCTGGATTAGATTTATGACTCAAAAATGATAAAAGTAGGGTAGACATGTGGATATTATCCGGCTGAACAAAACATGCATTCATCTAACAGGTTCCTTTTCCACAGACCTTATTTCGAGCTATTTTCCAAAATCCTATGGAGAAATCCCATTGCTTTCTGTCGAGGGAACCCGTGTGCAGCTTACTTCCGGGTAAATACGTCATCCCTCCACTCTATAGATGCTTGTTTATTCTGGCAGGGCTAGGTAGACTGAGCAGAAGAGGAGGACTTGGCAAAACAATAAACAACTTCAGCTGCAGAAGAAGTACCAGATAACTGAATAGGCACCCTCCGCAAGATGAGGCCCCACGCAGTCTGCATGATCGGCCTGTAGGGAGGGACGGCCCTGGGTGGCGAGATTAAGAGATGGCAAACTTCAGAGGGGAGTACTGCTGCATAAAAGAAACCCTAACCTACATGCCTGCAGGTAGATTGACAGTCACATTATCAGCACCTTGGACAGTCCTTCTAATTGCTCTGATTGGGAAACATCTTTTATCTGATTGAACAACATGTTGTTGTCTAACTCTGTTATGCGTTCTAGCTTGAATAATGGAGAATAGATTTCCACCTCCATTATGTCTGCTTAAATAAAGAAGTGTATAAAGAGGTTTTGTGAAATGGCTTTTTAAAATTTCATTAAAGCATAATGGAGTTTCATTATGTTCTTGCCTTGGGGAAAAGTTTGACAGAATCGTAATTGTCTGCTTATGAGGTTTTATACTGAGAACCCTGGAATAAAAGGTGATGGCAGACTGGGTAATGCGTCCTTGTTGACTTACATTTATATGGATTTTTAATCCTCATTGAAGTTATTTTCTATCCTTTCCTATAAAAATGTTTCTTCCTTGTTTATTAATGTTAACAATGAGAGTTATGTGTTGTTCATTCAACCAATTAAAAAAATGTCTTGTGCAACTTTCACCCTGAATGTGAACATGAACTGTTGACAAGAAAAACTGTCTCTATTATAGCAAGAGCAGTTTCCTATACTGATAATGACCTTTGGCAAATACCTTTTTTAACGTTACAACACAACTTAAACATGTGTTGGCTGTCTCTGTATTTGTAATAACTTAAGATTGATGGACAAATACATCATTTGTTATAGTATTTTGCAATAATTGGCACAAGTTCTACTGATGACGAAAGGCATTTCTCTGCATAGCTGTAGCCTTGTGTACTTGCGAAAATGCTGACTGAGAACGTTTACAAATGACTTTTTAAAAGTGTCAGATCTTATTGCCCAGAAAAGGCCAGCAGTATTTCATAAATATATAGTTTTTATGGTTTTAGGTGGGTGGTTGTTTAACACAAAGACAGAAACACTGACTTCAAGGATGAACCTTCACTAATAACATCGGCACAAACCTTGTTAGTAACATCCAAAAACTTTTCTCAAAATGGCAATAACTTTCTAGACTTGCAGAGGATCAGCTGAAGGCTGACACTTTTTAAGTTGTTCACAGCTGCCGTCTGATGCAGAGGTGGAGCTGACGGTGTGAAGCTGAGCTACATCTGTGGGTTCACTCATGTGTAAACTGTGCAGACCTACGGGTGGTTTATGAGCACCGTCGGATACACAGCCCCTCGCCCAGTCTTCTTTTTATCAAATGAATAATCCACATCTTCTGTGTTACACTTGGACCAAGACAAAGCTTAACCACCAAAAAGAAAGAGAGATCATGTGTGTGTGTCTGTGCATGTGTGTGTGAATAGAGTATGTGTGAAACCCAGGAGCAATAATTAGTCAGAGAGACAGGGGAAATGGTTGTGGCCTTTAGTTTGACATTTCTGACCACAGCAACACATGCACAAACACGTGGTCTGCTTAGGGGCAGGGTTTTGAGAGAATGACACAAATTCTGGTAAATATAGCTGCTTTTTTGGACACACGTACTGTACCTGTGTTTTACCCTCCAGGTGTGTTGCTGTTGTGCAATTACAATTCAAAATAACTTGGTAGGTAAAAAGAAAAATCCTTAATAATTGTGCCATCTATGTCATTGATTAGGATTACATTTGATTCCCTGATTCGACATCTAAAAACTGAATGCAACACAAGGCAGGTTTTTAACAAATTCAATGTTTGTGTTGTCTTACTAAAATAAACTCATTGGAAGGTGAACACAAAGTAATTAAGGAGCAACAACTATTACCTAAACTGTAAAATTGTTTCCATATCATGAACAAATAAAAGGCGCAGTATAAGTTAGAAGATCTTTAGCTTCGGTGATGTGATATATTTATAATTTAAATGGCATTTGAGGAGCTGGAAATTAAATGAAATCCACAACAATTGGATCACAAAAAATGTCTCTGTTTCATCCAACAAGCTTAAAGTCAAGTTTGGATTATTTATTTGAGTTAGTGTCCATTTGATTTAATACATTTACATACACATCTGTAACTTGTTTTGACATATACCAACATACTGACTCTCCTTCAGTTTGAAGAATTTCAGTGTTGGGTATTTTTCAAAACAACTTCAATGTGTGAATTGTTTTTATGTTTGTGCAGCACTCATTTACTCGTGTTCTTTGGGAATTTTTCTGTCAAACACATTTTTTGTTAAGTTGCCAAAGCCCTGCTCACGGGGACAAAACCACATAGTGTTGGAGACAATGGGGGGAAAAGGAGAGGGAATGTTGTCCCTAATGGACAGGAATGTGTCCCCTTGCCCAGGTCACAATGCTCAATTCAGCCCGGGCCCCCGACAAAAAAACATGGCATTCTGAAATGCCAGGTGACGCTTTGTTTGAGCCATTCATTATATCACTGTCACATGTCTGTCTGTTGGCTTATTCAAGACTGTCGGACGAACAGACCAGGGGTTTTGGACGAGGCCTCTCTGTTCGAAAGCAATGAATCACACCCACTCATTGTCATCTGCAGAGTGCTTTAGTTCATGGTAATTACATTCAATCATAGTTATTAGCGCCAAAGGTGCTCTGCAATGACTCACTTTGTGATATCAAAAAGTAACTAAACAACATATAATCCACCTGGAAACGTTGGTCATCTCTGTGTGTTTTTTTCGCCTACAGGTTCAACCTACTATGACAACGTGCGTCCGTTAGCGTATCCCGACTCAGACGCTGTCCTCATCTGCTTCGACATCAGCCGTCCAGAAACACTGGACAGCGTGCTCAAAAAGGTCAGTGACGCAGTAACAGAAGTGTGAATTTGTCCTGTTTGATTTCTCCCTGACGAAGCTGAGGCGGTTTTCAAGGAACATTTGCTTTTTATCACGACTGCAAACATCAGAGCGGCATTAAAGGATACTTTGATGTAGATTTTAATCTTTCCAATTATTGAGTAATTACTGCGAGGCACACATAGCGTTTTTAAGGATTTGCTTTGGAACTCGTAGCGTTTTTAGTTATTGATAAATGTTCATTTTCACTGACATTTTTTAACCTCCCCAGTCCGCAGACATTCCTGGAGTCTGCACGATCACTCATCAATGACATCATCAATACAAAACCAAAACGTTTATCTTTTATGTTCGACAAATTCTCACACCTACAGGGGGTCCACTGGAGAACTAACTTGAACTTTGACCTCATTAGATGACCTTAGTAATAGCGGTGAATAAACTGATCTCACAATGCATGCCACAGTGACATGTTGAAGGGTCACTATGAAAAGTTTAGGGACAATTCAAAGGATTGCAATGTGCCACCATGACTTGTTTCCATTTATTTTGACATTGAAAGCCTACATCTTATTTCTTCTGCCATTTTTTTGGAAAGCTTAACAACCTCTTCTGCCCCTTCCATTTTCCTCTAAGATGGCTATTTTTTCTCACTATGGCTAAGCTTCAAAAATACCCCCTGACTCTTATCACTTCCTCTTTTCATTTTATACCCTTTGTTCTCTTCAGACCAATCTCTTCTCAAATCTCCAATGTAAGAAGATTTCTCATCTAGCATTACGCTCTCTCATATGTTATCGCAGCCTCTACCCGGCTATCACCTTCTTTTAACACTTCCAACTTTGCAGCTGGCAACATTTTCTCACATTTTCATCATAACTTCCTGACTAGCAGCCTGCCAACATTGCTGCATGTCATCCTTAATATCACCTCTCCGTCTTTCTGCCGCCCTTGCCTGTTTGAATCGAAGTATCAGGTTATTTGTTGAGAGACTATTGAAGATTATGAAAGCTATGATAAGAGAAACCATCACCAGCATTTTCAACTAGTACATATGAAGTCCAGAAGCTGTACAAACACTTCAAGCACAATAGCAGAGGATGACAAACACAAACAAACCTGCTGGCTGATGATGAAAGGGTGGATAATTGTAATCATAGGTTCTAACAACCACTGTTTCAGTGTAGCTGAATAAAGCACCCTGGGGTCAGTGACAATAAATAGAGTACATCAACAACATTTGTGCACAGCATAGGGACGATGCACAAAGGACTCATACACACCAGTTGAAGTTTTTAGTGAGCTTAAGAACCTGGTGGTTGATGTACCCAATTATTTCAAAAATAGATGATGAGTACAAATTCTCTAAGAGTGTAACTCAACCCACTTTATGAATATTAAACTAGCAACTAAAAACATCTATAATTGAAACGACCTTTCAAAAAGCTCAACACATAACAACATTTTACATTCCATACATTTCTTTAACTTTTAAATGATGTTAGCTGCAATGTTTTCTTCCTGGTATAAATGTCTAAAAAAAGCCTCCCTTAACGTCTGTTGAAGACGAAGTTACCCGAAAATAACCAGCCTCCATTATTGTCTTTTTATAAACTTTGAGTGCTCTCATTCTGCTCTTTATCCCGGACAAAACTCTTAGCAATTCTGAATATTAACACAAACAATAAGCTGCTCTTCCCATGGGTCCTTTGTGACTGATTTAAATTGCTGCTATTCACGAGTTGCACACTGTTCGGCGGAGCGGCCCATTGAAAGGCAACAGCTCACTCTGCACAACTGCACCGCACACTGGAGCCTGTAACAGCAGAGACACAGGCATCGGGAGAAAAGGGCTCTTTGTAAAAGGAGAACAAATGGAGCAGCAATGCTCAAAGTGTCTGTGCCATGGTGTGAGGAGATAATGACAAGAATCTCAGAGAGAAAGAAAACGATAAGGAGAAAGTGTTTGATGGTTTGAGTCAGGTCTTTCTCTCTTTCTTCTTCTAGCTTTTATAACCATGAGCATCCAAGTTGTTGCTAACAGAACATCGTTATTGTTGTGTTGTGGGTATCGGAGGGGGTCGGAAATTGTTTTCTGCATAATGGAAAGAAAACCTTTTCCGATATCCTCATTTGAACCTGTGTCTGATTCATAATGCTCCACTCATATGTATGTGTCTATTTATATACAGTGGCAGGGGGAGACGCAGGAGTTCTGTCCAAACGCCAAAGTGGTGCTGGTTGGCTGCAAGTTGGACATGAGGACAGACCTCAATGTCATGAGAGAGCTTTCCAAACACAGACTCATCCCCGTCACCCACGAACAGGTGAGGAGTGCAGACACTCATCTGTTTTTATCTGTTGGCATCAACACTGTCAAATCCAGCTTGGACATACAGCTTCTGTTACCAAAGTGTAACAATGCGACAGTCTTTGGTATGTGTGAAGAACTGAATAGTATGGTTTTAACAGATTTGATCAATATCATTTTTGAAACACCTATGATATATTGTTGGTACAGTCCTTTGTAATTTTCCACTGCAGCGATTTCCATTTGCCTATAGTAACACTGATTCACACATTTAATAGTATCATCCCACACAAATGACATCAACTTCTTATTCTCCTGTGCACACAAACAAAACTTTTGAAAATGAATTGAGAAAATCACATTTGCTTTAGATCATCACTTTCATAGAAATGGAGAAAACAAGGGGAATAAAAGAGCTAGAGACAAACAGCCGGATGTGCGATAATACAATTGTTTTGTTTGTGTCTTGGAGAGATGAACAGTGGCATGCATGCATTTTAATAGCCTATTTTCATGTAAATGTAAATTCACACTTCTTGGCACCCTTTTGTCAACATAATAATGTTTTCTCATACCTCCGACGAAGCAAAGATAACTGCCCTCGTTTTCCTTTCAGTAATCGCATCAAATTTAGTCGAAAACTTTCTCTTGATAAAGTGATTTAGCTCCACATGAACCGAAACTTTTGTCTGAGGCAAATGTTTTCCTGACATTTTAACAGCAGCCATTTTGAACTTTGAAACTCTTTCTTTCTTCTAGTCCACCCTTTGTGGCCACTTTCAACTTGTTTGGCTGGATGTTTACTATAGATTTCCAGAACAGTCTTACATAAAGGACGTTTAAGGCTGAATTGGTAGAGCTGGTGGCCCTTGTATGGTAATGAGGCCCTCTTTCTCAATAAATAAAGGCACTGGTTGCTCAAATAAATCTTCTTTTTTTTTTTTAAGTTTCAAAAAATCTTCCCAAAAGAACCCAAACAATGACTTCAGTTCACTCCTAATGTGTCAAAACAACGTCTTGTGTTTATTTAAATGACATGATTTTTGACTAAATGTATGAATACAAAGTAACAATCAACAGTGAAACCCTACAGAGGCTGCACTGTTAGTCCATTAGCTGAATAGTATTGTACAAGAAATAGAAAAAAGGTTGAAAATTGCTGGATTTGTAAAAAGAAAATGTAGCTTTAGAATTTTCTTGATGCATTCAAAAAGCTGCACTCCAAAGAGCCACAAACTGTGACCTTTACATTTCAGCCTCTTGACCAGCTGATCCCCCAGGGAAAGTGCATTCGCAAGAATAAACCGCACACTCATTGTGTGACTACTGCTGTAATCGGCTTAAAGGCGTCCAAACACAGACTTGAAGTGTTGGAAGGTTCACATTAATGCAACGATAAGGCGACCTCCCTGGAAGCACAGCTACAGTCTTTCATGTTTTTCATAGAATAAGGATATTATTATCACAGCTGACCGCTAGATACTCCATCAATATGGAACATCTCTAACACTGATGGCTGCACACCCACACTGTCACAACGTGTTGATGTTTCACTGCCAAAGAAGTCGACGAATCCAATTGATGACACACTCCACAAAGAAAGAATGAAATAAACTCAAGAGATAGTGAGAAAGCAACAGAGTCAAAGTGCTATTTTTACATTTAAAAGAAGTATACACAATCTTTCTTTCTACATGAAACACCAAAACACAGTTCTTGGAGGACAGCTAAGCAAAATGAAAGCACCATATATACCATTTTAACCAGTGCAGATTTAAGACAGTGATATAACCACTACTGGGAATAAGTTGAGCATTTACGCTTTAATTTTACAGTTACACAGATAGGCCTTAAATATTTCATAGCTGTGTAGAGGATCTTTAGTTTGTGTATGCCCCAGCTAGCTATCATACTTCTCTGAGCTTAGGCTTTTATTAGGAGGGAAGTGTTTACTTCACAAGACCAAGGGTCTGATATCCACAAAATTATAAGGTAGGGATGATCTAACAGCATTTACAAATAGTACAAAATAAAAACACACTTTTTAAAGAGGGTTTCAAAGTCCACCGTTTCTGCATTGGAGCACTCATAGTATGGCTTTCAAAAACCAAATGGAAATGTTTCATTTTGACCCTGTTGGATAACAAGAGACTTTCAACAGTGTGCCAGAGGTTCAACATGGTTTAAGGACATTTAAGAATGCAAAAAGCATCATTGCCACCACATGACCCCCCCCCTTTCTCTCTCACACATACATACAATTTGCACTAAGTACTAGCTCTCAGCAGCTCTTTGGGTGAATCACCCTCTTTTGGACAACAAACAAACAAAAACCAAAGCACACGACTGGATAAATGTTTGAATTAAAAACTGCAAAAACATGAAAATGGATCAAATAACTAAATCTAATGTGAAAGGAGACTCTTTTAGATATTGAAACCACAAAGCATTATGACCTGATGGCGGTGTAGTATTTTACAGGCATTAAGCTTTTTGTTGTCTTCCTACAGGGAGATACACTTTTGGTTCAGTCTCAGTTTTCTAATCAACCGTTTTTTCCGAAACAGTAGGATGAGCAGCAGGCAAAGACTGAGGAAATGCTACGTGCCAAATCGAGTAACAAACAGAGAACTACTGTAGGTTAGCTACTAGCAGCTAAAGAGCCAGGCAATTCTCGGAGAAGTTGGTGGAGACCCAAACCAGAGCTAATAAGGATAATAAATATTGATTATACGTTTGTCTCATGCCACAAACAGTTGGAAATGAATGCTAATATTGCAAATTATCTGCTTTGCTTCTTTTGATTTTCATGTTTACATGTTGTCCTAACAACCTCATATTTTATATCTTTCTCTGTTTTTAGGGAACCACTTTGGCGAGGCAGATTGGCGCAGTGGCCTACACAGAGTGCACCTCGAAGTATTCAGAGAACAGCGTCCGTGATGTTTTCCACGTAACCACCCTTGCCTCCGTGTCCCGTATCAATCAACCCCAGATGAAGCGTGCTGGCACGCGCCTCGGACTCAAGCGGGTTTCCCAGCAGCCACCTCGGACTGAGATTCTTGAGCAAACACCCGCCATTAGAAAGGACCGGGCCAAAAGCTGCGTGCTCATGTAGGACCAGAGTCTAACCAACAGACTGAAAACCATGCCGCACATGAACTTAATTTATTGGTGAATTCTTGTCAGGTCTTTGCACTGCATAAAGGACGATGTGATGAAAAGAAGAAACTATTCTATCCTGTGGAGTTCTTTGAGGAAATGTTTGTCCATCTTTAGCAAAACTTTCCTTGTTATATTTCTCATTGGGGATGGTCATTGTTGTGGCAAAGCTATTTAACGCTCTTTCTTTAACAAGTGGACAAATGGTCATGGACACAAAAAGGCTGGTAAGAAAATGATACAAAGGAAAGAAAAATATATATAAGAGTATGGGGTTGAAAGTAAAAAAAAAAAAACATAGGAAAGATCAGCCTGCAGGAACCAGCTTTAAAAGGGATGGGCTTTATGTTGTTTCCTGTTTTGACAAACTTTTCTCTCTTTAAGTGGCAAAGTAAATGAAGCACAAAATGATGCACGCAACTGTTCCGAGTTATTCCTAAATGTCAGGGATTAACTTTGCTGTTTCACTTCATATGACAAGTTTAAAATCTGGACTAAATAAAAATAACTTGTGCCTGAGATGACACAAATGTTCTTAAACCACAAGTGCTTTAATATTAAAATCTTATTAATCACTCACCACATACAACTGAAGTGTTGTGCAATGAATATTGTCCTTATTCACACTGGGAAGGAAAGTCACGAAGAGAGTACATTGGGTGAATGTTATGTTGTACATGTGATAATGAAATAAATAAAAATGGCTCTGCTGAATGTTGGGACATCTTCAATATGTAATTTATTCATGTCACTGTAATTTGGCCTTTATAAATAATTACGCTTAGAAAAGTTTGGGTATGAATGGTAAATGATTTGTTATACTTGTGTCTTCCTTTGGTGCAGGGGTTACGCTAGTTCCCAGCTCATGAGATTTTTGCTCTGGAAGGCACAAACATTAGTCCTTGAATAAGCTTCTGTCGTGAAATATATAACTTTTTCACTAGAGCAAGATTTTCTAATGAACAGCAAAGAAATAGTAACAGTAAATTAATAACTTTGCCAAAATACTACTACATAAAGCCATACTTCAACATCATGTAAACAGCTCATCTGCAACAACCCGAGATAAAAATGCATATTAACGCAAATCACCTAACAGTTATTAGCAACAATGGCCTTAAAACTTAAGATCGTAAATGATCCTGCCTTTTTAACGAGTGTTTGAGCTAAATGCTAACGTCAGCATGCTAACATTCTCGGAGTGATATAACTCTTGGTGTTTGGCAGGTATAATGATTATGTTGTTAACCAATTTGGTTTAGTGTTTAAGCATTGTAAAATCTGCTAATTAGGATCCAACAAAAATACATACCAAAAGGGTATCACCAAAGTTACTACGATCCATCTTCTATGAATGATTGTATTTACCAAATTTTATAGTGAACCATCAAATTTGACATGGGATCCAAACGTTTGACTGAACACCCGACAGACCAAAGAAAAGAGCCTCATTGCATCCTTAAGTGTGTCGAAAGCAATAGATTACATCACAAAACTAATTTTTTTTACATAAAAGTTGACTACAGGCCTGCTCAGAATCAGATAAAGTCAAAATTCAAGTATGAAGAGAAGGCAAACCATCATTACTGCTCTGTGACCTTCACCGCCATTATTTTCCCACTTACAGATACTCCAGCAACATCACAAGTAATGTGAACATATTCCCCTCACATTAAAAATGAATACAGCAGTACTGAACTGTATTCAGGAGCCTGGTGGTCTGACCTTTAGGCTCTTGTTCCATTTGTTTCCCACCACGATGGATCAGACCCTGCAGCAGCCTCCCCGCCTCTGTGAGCAACGGCAAAGTGACATTTCACAGCATCGCTGCCATGCAGGGAGCGCGAGGTCGCACCACACGCCCGAGGGGAGACCGGGCGGACCTCCAGTCGGGGGGGAGAGGACGTCCATATAGATGGAGGAGCAACAACCTTGCATATATACAGTACTCGACAACGTCAGCATAGTAATTTAATTTAAAATACCAGTGGTGGTTAATAATAGCTGGTCCGACTCAGAATTTATGATTTTCAGCAGAGGGAAGTAAATATAATAGATTAAATCCAACGTTATCCACATAAAACGTCATGTTTTTTCATTATTATACAAAGAATGAGCCTGCTGGCTAGCTTTGATGAAGGAATAGGACTTAATCAGACTTGAATTTCAACCTGACAACTCTTGTTATCTACACTTAGGTTCTGTTTACCAGCTGCAGCTCTGTGTGAAGGGCCGGTAAAATAAAGTTAGGTAAGAAACTTCGAGGCTAGAGCGACCTCAGCCTGAGGCACTGGGTCATCCTCTGCTTTTGGTGGAGGAAATGTTTGTTGATGGTACAGAAAAGGTGAAAGATATCACTCTTTAGCCTTCGGCTGGAGTGAACAAACATATTTGGCAAACACTCATCCCTCTTGTCCTTGCAGCCTCACCTGTCGATGGAATTTCAACAGCAGTTTTACTGTGGAGCTACTGCAGAGCACCTAGTTCCTATAGTGTATTAATGGCAAAAATTGTTCAGCTATTTTCAGATCGTTCCCATATGGATGAGGGGATTTGTGTGAGAGAAGCAGCCGTAAAAAGTAGGTAGGAGGGAAAATAGACTCAAATGACCCAAGAGGCATAAGATATATGACCACAGAGAGACCATTAGACTCCCACGTCGATAATGTTCTCATTTACTTTCCATTTCATCCCATTGTCAAGGTCCTCCAACTTCATATTTTATCTTTATATGTGCAGTTATGAGTTGGCATATAAGTACTATAACCAAAGTACAACCAAAGTTACAATTCAGTCAGTTAGAACAAATGGAATAGGCTATAGTCCTTTTAGATTTAGCTAACACTCCAGGCCAAATGCACTCACAGCGGGTACAATATAATGCAGTTCCTGGCATAAGTCCTTGCAAACCTCTTGTTGCTACTGACAATGTACAGGGCAAGTGCAAAGGAATGAAAAAGATAATAGCTAAGTAAAAGAATAGAGACGATTCAATGCAAATATGGGAGGAACATGAAAGATATGAAAGATACTGTGTGAAGTTTATATGTCCACACCTGACACAACACTAATGATACTCCCATCAGTCTTAGCTGTATTTGACAAAATAAATAAATGTCAACCTTACAATGCTGCGAGGAAAAGTCTGGGGATAAGTAGTTCTCTGGAGGAGGATGAAAGCATGCAGACAATTGACTGAAAATATCTGCTAGGCAATTAAAGATGAATGCCAAAAACTGAAAAACTGAAGAGTTTTGGAAATATCTCAGTCCATCCAGTTTCATTCCACAGGCCATAAGACTATTAAACACTGGCACTTATTAAAAAACATCCTTAAATATTCATCTGTTTGCATCTCACAAATTATGTATCTGTCATATCATATTCCATTTACTTATGTATAAAGACTCTTCCTGCACTATGTCTATTTTATTTGTATTTACTTGCATATCTTATTTGTTCTATGTCCTATATATATGCTGCACTGTTGGAGGAGCCTGTGACTTAAGTGTTTCATTGCTATATCTGCACTGTAGCTAAGGTGCAAATGACAATAAAGCCTTGAAACTTGAAATATAAAAGGCATAAGCTGAGTCTCATCATGAATACGATAGAAATGAAAGTTATGTTGATACAAGAATAAGAGCATGCCTTCACCTAAAGGTACCCCATTGGAGAGATTGGCTTAGCGTTACATATTTGTTATTATGTATCACAGGTCAAATGATCATATTAAACAATGTTATAGCACATTGCAGATGTTCCTCTTATATGCAGGCCTGCTCTCCGGTTGTAAGACGAAGCCACAAACAGCTAAACATTAGGTTTCTCAGTCTTGTTCTTCATGAGTCTCGCTGCTTTTCAATCTAACCGCCTAATCACAAAGCGTTTACCTTGAATGTGACGTGAATGTACTAAAGACAAACAACAATCAACTCCAACAACATCTTTCAGGATCCAAATCCAGCCTACAGCCTGCGCTATATGTCCCATGACAGATGAACCAGCCACATGTAAATAATGTTAATAATGTCACACGCGGTCATGTGACAAGTTCAAATTGAATTATGGTAATTCTGACATGTAAAATGTATTAGGGTTTTGTTTAAATCCTTTCAAACCAGAAAGTTATCTATCTCCATGTAATGCCTGTCCTGTGTTATTATTATATGCACAATTATCCTGGTACAAACACACTTTGCAGGAGGTCCATTTTTCATTTTAATTCCACTATAAAGTACCACTGATCAGTGACCACCGAGGCTCAACCCTTCTGCATCTTTAATGCCATTCCTGCTTGCAAAGTGTCCGTAGCCATAAAACTGCACCCTAATGCTGTGAGGGTGGAGGATGGCTGACGTCGCTGCTCTAATATCTGTTCAGTTTTACTCAAATCCCCTCTTTTAACATCACAAGGAAAGGGAATACGGTGAAAAAAGGCTGGCAACAAGCATAAACCACACAATACAAGCAACATAATAGCAATGCCAGGATAATGGTTGCTGCCGTGTCAGTGGGAAAGAGTGGGTCATTAAAAATGCAGGACCCATTTAAACAGTATGTAAAATTGAGCAGATTAAATATATATGTGCCCCGTGTCCATGAGGGCTCAGGCTTTTCCTTCTGTTCTCTCTGCGCAACAATAAAAGCGACACATTTGTGGAGTCAAGACGACGGAAAGCGCACACACACAATAAAATGCAGCTGCACATATGAGCATGCATATGGGCACACACACACAAAACCAAAAAGGGTGACGTTTCTGAAATTGAATCTTCACTATGGCGGAACTCTTGAAAATGTAACTAGGAGTAAACAAAGCTCATACTGTTTAAAAAAAAAAGTTTGTTCCACCTGTGTACATTCTGTGTCATTTCCTTCTACATTAGGGAAAGTTGTACAGGCTGTACAGACTTGTTTTTAAGCAAACCCAACCGGTTGTGTTTCTAAAAAGGTTTCCTTGTTCATGACCTGGCCTTAAGGACTTTGTTGAGGTGGACAGTGTTTGGTTTGGAGGCAAAGGGTGCGACCAAAATACTGGGCCAGCAACTAATGAGGATCAAAGCAGAGTGTGAGAACAGTCAAAGCAGACAAGTGCAGTCATTCTTCAGCTTGACCATAGAGAGCTGACATCAACATGCATGTAAGGAGCACACAAATCTAAAATGGCTGAGTCATTAACCAGTTGTGAAGTCAAGTCTGATTAGATTTGTATCAACATACATCTGGTGCCTTTTTATCCTTTAGTTTCCTTGATTGTTACAATATTTTTGTTCTGAGAAGTACACATAATTATGGATTTACAGATTGTCATTGGATCAATTTTGGCATTTCTACTACACTCGACAGTATTGACCTGTAATGAACCTGACATTTTAAGAAAATCAAGAAACAGACTCCAAGGTAGAGCTGCAACTAGCGATTTTCTCCATTATCAAGTAATCTGCTGATTATTTTTTCAATCACTTGATCTTTTGACCCGTTGAAAGTCAGGAAAATAATGCAAAATGTCCCAGAAAATAATCCAAGAATGCTTCCTATTACAACAACCCGACATATGGGTATTTTCAGTGGTTCTGCTCTTGTAGTTTCTCTTGTCACAATGTTATGGAGTGTTGTTTTGACTCTTGTAACCACACCGGTCTTATGTCATTGCAAAATAACAGAATCAATCACGTTGCTCATTCAGAATTTAGCCGTGGGGTAACGAACTGCCCTCAAGTGTTTGAAGCAAAGGCCAATCTGCTTGTACATGTTTGCAGACACACACAGATGTGCAGCTTCACAAACAAACAGGCACGTTGAAACCTTCCAGATGGCCAAGCAGATTGTTTTGTGCTGATTTCCCCAGTGCAACGTTTGAACAGAAATATCATGCACACAGAGACACCCCGACCTACACGCACAGTCACTCGATTACTGCTAAAGAGGTTTAACACAGACATCTTTTCACAGAGAAAACACAACTTGTGACCAACAGATTATATTTAAACTGGTTATTTCCTATTCTGTAACCAAGCTAAATGACTGCTGACAAACTGACGTGTTTTTAAAATCTCTGTGCTTTAATATTTTGGCGTGAACAATTGATTACTGTGCGTTTTTATTTACAACTCGACAGATTGCTAATTTAATTATACAGACATACATTTAGAGGACTGCTTACTTTGATGATCCTTTGAGTTTTTTCTAGTTCCACCATGATGTTGACATTTCTGATTCTATGAATTTTGGTCCAAACATACTGTTCCAAAAGGATGTATCCTAATAACTTACAGGTTAAAACTATTGGATTGCTTGCATACCTTTAGTTTAACACCAATTACCTGCCAACTAATCACATTCCCATCAGCCTCTGCGGTTGTGTGTGCTCTGTGCTAAATATAAGATGTTTGCTCACATGTTAATCTGAGATAGAGAACATGGTAAACATTTTTTGTCATTAAACATCAGCATGTTGGCATTGCTATTGTTAGCATGTTGACATTAGCATTTAGCTCAAAGCACAAGCACACAGAACCCAAAGCATGTTTAGAGAATCCTAGTCTTACTATAAGTAGGTAGATAGATAGATAGATAGATGTTTGCGTTGCAGCAGCATAAAAAGGCAATGTACATAACAGAAATTAAGACAGTCAAAAATATTTCAGAAATAAGCATTACAAAGTGGAAAAATACAAATTTCCACTACCAAATATAATGCAGGATATTAATTGTGCAAGAAATTGATTATTCAATATTAAATTGAATGCAAATGTAAAATGTACAGTGGGAGTTTAAGTCCAGTTATCAGGATATTAGGATTTCATGCCTGCAATAATATTAATGGTTTTATTGTTTTGTAAACAAACGTTGGATTTTCATTGTCAACATCTCAATAACGTCTACTGTTAGACAACGCTTCAGGTTTCTGCTGACACTGTAATGACACATCTTTTAGTCGTCTGACAGTCATCAACCATTGTGTCGTTATTCAACTAACAGATCACCCAGAGGCTAAAAACCATTCTGCTAACTGTACAGTAGAAGAAAGCAAACAGGGTTGCATTGTGAGCCGGGACTCTGTATCATGCTGTAACGCTGTCTCCCTTACACAGTGCACTGAGCTGAATGGGCGCTCAGCTGCAGCTCAGCTCTGAGAATCAGCTGACTGGAGGATATCTGTCCTGCCACTGTGGCGTCTGGCACCGCACATCTGGCATTTAAAAGGCCTCGGAGCAAACGTGCTGACAATACTGTTTCGTGTGGGCTCTATTTTTCAGCCACCTGTTTTTCGACGTCTGTTGTTGTCATAGCAATGAATGACCATGAATGCGACATTTATATTTATCCTGCATCTAGTTGCCAAGTGCAATAGCTGTAATATACAAAACAATCCGCAGGTAAAGAAAGGAGTCTTGGGTATGTGCATTAACGTGTTGGAACACATGTTTGCAGTGTATAGTACCCTTTCTTCTGTATTTAAAATGAACCCTTACAGTAAAAAAACACTTGAAATCTCCATTCCAGCTTTCAAACTATAGCGTATATATGGTGCAGTCACTCAAGTTGACTCATGTCATTGAGTCATAATTGTTCCAAGCTCATTCTGCTTGAAAAGTTGAGCGTAGCTGCAGGAGTAATACGCTTTTCTGCAATATCTCTCTGCCCTTCAAACACTTTCACTCATTTCCACATAGCTTCAATGGCTTATGGTTTTTGCAGATATGATTTCTTCACAACATTAGCCCTGGTTATTGCATAGATTACAATCACCACCGTACTGACCACAAACACTTCCTGAGGGATGTTGAGTGAGTGCTATAAGTAGAAACATACATTATTAAGGTGGCATGTTCACCACACACGAATACACATGGTTTACATACTGTAAGTGGTCTTGTTTTTCATCAATGTGAAGGAGGAGATTGTGAATGAAACACATTGACATTTGCGGGATTTTTAAAGCTGTTATGACTGTTTGATATAAAGCTTTAAATCAGTTCAAATCTGACAACCAGCACCTCTAAAGATAAAGGTAACACTGAAAGTAAATATATTCACATAACGACTGACTCAATATTGCTGCTCTGAACTCTACTCATATAGTTGGAGGCTAGAAATTGTCTGAAATTATAGCACAATGCCAGAGAGTGGATTCATTGCACCACCCCCCCACCCCCCACAAAGTCACAATCAATTTGACTGTGGAAAATGATTTGTCCAATTAAATAGAAAGCGGAGGTGGAAAGAAGCGATAGAGGGAAAGCAATGATGGGTTCAAATGAATAAAATGCAAATTTGTGTTATTCTATGTAGGGAATAGTAGGAGTAAAAGTAGGACTTTATCTGCAAACCTCATAGCCAGTCGTTGGTTTATAATGAGCAGTGTGTGTGTGTGTGTGTGTGTGTGTGTTATAAACCCAAAATGCTCTTTTTGGGTTTCCTTTCCAAAAACTAAAATGTTAACTTTGTTATGAACAAGTAAGTAACCACATGATCAAGTATTATATGTAAATGCTTTTTAAATGTTTTTGTTTATTTTAAAAGGGACATCCAGTTCATGCAAAAGTAGATTTCTGGGGTTTAACACTGTTTTTAAAATAATTTGAAGTAATGAATCACGACAAACCAAAAACAAATGCAAGGGTCAGTTCCTGCTGCCAGACAGGAAATAATTTATATTTTGATTTAACGTCACTTTTCACACAAAAATGACAAATAAAACCAAGTTCCAGCCTTTCAGTTGTGAGGATATTTGTTTTTGTTCGGCTGTGACAGCAAACTGAAAATATTTGATTTATTTTTCATGTTTTTTTGGCATTTCACTAACCAAATGACACCATCAAATTGTGTTCTCGCAGGATGTTTTGTTGAGGACAAAGAAGGGTCATTTTTGTGCCTTCACATGGCCCATCACAGGGAATCTCTTCTATCTTCTAAATGGCTGTTCAATAATTCAAGTAATCTCTGTGCAGAACATGTTGCTGCATTCAAGCCATGTTCAGGAAGAGCTACAGGCTTTCCGCCACGACCAGAAAGCTTACATTCACCAGGGATTTGCAAGATACTTGGCAGAGCTACGAAACAGCAGCAGGAACACCGTCGAACAGGAATGACAAGAGCTAAATACATTACATGTGACAGGAGACATAGACGTACTAAATATTGTAAATGGCTTTTCATAAACCCCAAGGATCATGGTTGTAAGAAGGTCTATTCTACTTTGATTTTAGCATTTCATAGCTTGAACCTAAAGGTAGCTTCCCTTGATATACTGTATTTTTTCACCAAAAAAAAGTTTACATAACGGCATGTCTGTCAATGTAACACCATGTTTGACTGTATAATGTGATTTATTTGAAAGCGTTAGTCACCTAAAACCACTTTTCTTATAAGGATATTTCTCAATAAACAACAAAAGTGTTGTGAATCCCAGATGTGCTATTATTAGCCCATTGTTTATTTATTTATGATTATTGTGAGTGGTGGTAATAGCTATATGTGCACAAGGGTATCCTGAGATTCCCATTTTGTTTATTGGAGCTTTGTCTCATTCCTCTTTTTGCAATGCATTTAGTGTTTATTGGATTATAAGTAAGGACTATTGACTGTAGCTGAGGTTACACATACAAAAAAGTACATTTCCCATGATTCCTGTGAGTGTGCTTCTCTCCCAGGACTGAAATGTTCTTATTTTTAGGGAAAATATTGATCCAAATTCTACTACTAAATGGGCTATTGAACAAGAAAAAGAAAACGAAATTCAAGCATCTTTTGTTGAATAAACTTTAGATACAGTATGAAACTCAATTTGTTAATAAAACAGATGGATAACAGTTTAGAGTATTGGATATTAAAAAAGACAGGTTGTAAAATGAATCAGTGGCTGTATTTCGCTTTCTTCTCTGGCTCATGTTTTGTACTTATTGAAGTTTTGGAGGGTGTAGGTCGCCACGGTATCCAACAGCCAACCACGAGTCACGACGGTAGCTTGTTTAGACAGACCTGTTGAAAAGAAATATATTAGTGAGTTAGAAAAGACAAAATCATGGGTTTGTTCAGTTCAGGCACAATATTTGAAACCAACCAAACTAACCAGGATATTATCAAGGGCTTGCTTCAATTCCAATTTAAAAAGCAATGATTAATAGATTGAATCCATATTGACTAATTAATGTATCTTCCTAGCATTAATATTATTATTATTATTAATATTTTTTTGAATATATAAATATTATTATGAATATTGATAAATACTGTATTCTAACAATACAGTATTCTGTTTTTCACATTTATTATTTTGTATTTGTTTTTTTAAATCTGTTAATAAATAAATAAATAAAGATGGAAATGAAAAAAAATGAAATGAAATATGATATGAGTATTTATTAGTTGATTATTGCTGCATTACTTTGTTTATTTTTTGTTGCACATTTCTTTGAAAATATTTTTTTCCCTCATGCTTTTTAATTATTATTATTATTATTATATCATAATTTAGTTTTCTCTAAGCCTACAACGTATCTCTCTTCAGCCGTTGTTATGCTGTTTGTATATAAATTACAAAATAATTCACTCAGAATTTTAAACTTGACGTCTATACATTAAACATGTACGTATGTATATGTATATGTTGAGCTTTAGCGCTGTCATATCATTAAGACCTATCAGTTCTGAATGATGGTGGTCCCAGAAGCTCAACACTGAACACCGAAAAACAAATCCTCTCTCTCATAAATCACGCACATTTGTGAATTAAGCAGCACTTTTCTTGAAGGCAATAACCCCAACTGACTCCAGAATACATGTTGTAAAACAAAATCAGGAGTGTTTGCCCTTATATTCACACGTCTCCATCTTATCAGAGGATAGTTGAGAGAAAGACAGAAGTGTGATTTAAATCAGTGTTGCATAAGAAGAGGAATATAGAAGGGGAGGGGCTTCTCGATTACCTGCGCTGAGTGCCAGAGGACGGGGAAAAAGCTGCATTAAATATGCAGCAGTGTAAATGAGGATGCCAGGAGGGGGAGGGGGGGGCGGTGGCTCGCTGCCTCTTGCTCCCTCTCTGTTTCAAACTGCCGGCTCTCTTCGTGCTGTGGCAGCCTCTCTCTTTAGTAGCCAACTTGTTTTGACATTTCCCCCAGCGCCGATGTGACATTTTCTCTTGGCCGTTTCTCTGCCTCCTAACTTCTTTCACATTCACTCGCCTGGCCAGTCACTTCTCTCGCTCTTGTTGGAAACCTGTCTCAAACTGACTGCCAGCGTGTGCCATTTCACCGCAGTGTCACTCTCACACACATTTAAATCCATGTACTAATCGACAGACAGGTGTGCAAACATGCACCCGGGCCAGAATGTCTGTATTTGTGGGCCATTTGCTACACTATTCAGGAATTAACTGCCTCGTCATCAACTCCCCTTTTCTAAATAACAGGACCAAATTATGATAACCTTGCTGAAAGGGTAAACATTTATTGAGAATGGCCACATAATGTTTGTTTTCATAAAACCATCTTAAATACACACTACAAAACAAAATGATCCATTTTAATGTGATTAAGATAACGGACAGTTAAAGACTTTCTATATTTTAGTGCGCTATAGATGAGTCTACAAAAAGGTATACTTTTTAAGCATAAAGCTACACAACTGAAAAGCTTCACCTATGTCAATTATTGTCAAACTGTTTGAAACATAATGTTGATAATAGTTAGTTTCAGGCTGGGACAACCTAAACATCAACAATAACAACAGCTATTACAAAAGAAAATCACAATAAATAGTTTTAAAGAATATACATTTTCTTACAATGTGGCATTAGCATTTTAAAGCTAATGAAAAAAGCCTGCCAATGCTGAATAGCTAGCAGTGACTAACTCGCATCAAGAGGCAGCATGTAAAGTCGTGTTTAATAGCCTGCTTCTTTCCTAAGCCATTCTATTTACAATTTAATGTCAAGTCTTTTATTGAATTTCCTTTTAATTAGAAAAAAACACTTTTCAAATCAACATACTTGAGCTAACTTGGTTAGCTTGAAAACATGAGCCACATGCTTACCCATGAGCCACACGCTTACCCATGAGCCACATGCTTACCCATGAGCCACATGCTTACCCATGAGCCACATGCTTACCCATGAGCCACATGCTTACCCATGAGCCACATGCTTACCCTGTGTCTCTTAAAAGGAAACTTGAACACTCTACGCAGGTCGAGCAGGAAGTCCTTCTTTGACTTAAATGAACAAGAGTCGTTGCTATTTGAAGTATCCAAATTCAGGAAAACTAAAATTATTGGTGGCTAACAATCTCATCTTGTATCACAGAAATAATAGTTTGTCCAAAAAGGAAACCTCACCATGTGTCATCACTCAACATGTTTTCTCAATACTGACTTGCTTTCTCTCTAAGCCAGCATACATTGTGCTCGCAGCTTATTTGCAGGAATGATCACAATCTATTGGCACATTATCCATCAAAATGATTCCTCTCTGACACTCTATAGGTCCGTGCTTGTCCCAGCCCCGAAGCCCCGGGTGAAACCGTGAAGGAATGAGCTCCAGCTGTTGTTGTCAGCCTAATCTTTATGAACTCTTTATGTCCATGTGTATGTGTCTGTGTTAGTGAATGAAAGAGAGATTGAGTAAGAATAACTAATGTTAGACTCACTGCCGTATGTGGACGAAGACGACTCAGATCCAGGCTGTATGATGACAAGCTGATGGGACTTGGATGGGAAAATGGAGAAAACATGCATTATTCAGTATTAAAAATAAGCAGCAAGTAGAACTAATACTGATATTTATAGCCAGACTAATTGGAAATGAATTAAATTCTCACACCTGCTTGTCAGATTATCTAATCGCAACATGAGGTCTCTTGGATTTAACTTGGCGGCCTTAAGGGTTATTAGATCTGGGGATTTTCAGCATTACTCAATCCTTTTTGATTTATAATGTGTCACTTAGATGATTCATGGCTTAATTTAAATACATTTAAAATAAAATCAAACCCATAAGGAAAACATTAGACACTATGGGAGCCACAGCGTTGCAAGTCAGATAATTGCTCAGTGTTGGGGGAGGCATGCAGTTCACTGACTTCCACTTATTCCCTACAGGTATTAGATTGCTCGTATTGATTGTAATTTATGACTACCAGAAATCTGAAGTGAACTGCAATCATTAAAACTGAAACACTACACTGTAATAAGAGAACAATACAATGAGCTGAAAGTCTGCATGTTAACATGGTGACGAAGTAAAGGTTATCTTTGTAAATCAAATAAAAACCAGAATCATATGCTAAAATCAAGGTATCAAGGTTAATTTAAGGTAATCAAGGAGTATTAATGCAAACTCAAGAACATCTGATTTGAATGTTTGATGTTAGCATTTTTTTTAAAGAATACTCAACAAAGCGTATGCAGAGCGGCTAAATAACTGACTTACCTGTTTACTGTCGAGGAGAAGTGGCTCTTTGACTACAGCTGCTCCACAGAGCTCCACCATCCACTCCATTTCATCTACAAAACACACAAAGTTGGCTGTTTTGATAAAACCCTGTTTGTTAAAAGTGTCCTTGGTTACATTAAATGTGATTCTCTCTGCTTCAACCCCAAGGGGATACAAAGCAGACTCATATCAAGCAGAGACTTCCTTTGATCGGAAAGATGGAAAACAGGTCAATACATACAACTCTTCCCCCCTGAATCAATATCTGCATCTTACCCTAAAACACAGTTCACTTCATTTGGAAAATAATTTTTTTTGTTGTTGTCCCTACATCATATCAGCCACTAAACACCGGCTGGAAAAACACGAGTCATTTTGAGTCAGGAAACCTCAATCAACCTGCAGTGTGCGCTGCGGGTAACCTCATCATTATACAACACAAACACAAGCAATTAAATAATTGATGAAATCTTGCAGTGCTGAAGAAAACAGACTCCAGCCTCATGATTGTGCCATGTAAAGGAAAGTCTTTAAACTCCTCACGCTAGCTAGCAGATGTCGACCCATTAGCAAAGCTCCATCGATCCAGAAGGCAGCGGGAGGATGCAGCAGAAGCACTTTAAGAACCGCAGGAAGGAGGAAACTAAAGAATGCTGCCTTGTGGGTTTTGAAGCAATGTGCCCCGTGAGACCTTCACCCATGATCTATCTGTGCTTTCATTCATGCAGGAAGGGTAAAGACCAAAAAGCATTTAGTTTGAAGGGCAACCCAACTCCTCTTGACCTTGATGTTTATTACAGTTTGAACCAAGGTTGGTGCAGAAAATGTTAGACCAAGATTTCTATTTTAGAAAATGAAAACAGCACTTTAGCTACGACTAAAAGCTTGCTTCTATTTTCTTTGATTAAAATAAATCCAGCCAGCTAACTGACACCATAACATGGTGCAATATGAAAACACACCAGAAATATCTCGCACAACTCCTAAGTCCACATTCAGTCCACCCACACTCTGGAAACACTTGTCATTGTTCTCCGGTGTCAAAATGACAGGCGTTTAAAAAAAAACAGCACCGGTTTCAAGCTGTGTCAGTCAAAACCTCTGTCAGCTACTTTAACTTTTAACGTTTTTATTATGTTTCCCTCTTTCTCTTTAAAAGCAAGGCGGGTGTCTGCAGGACAAAAAAAACGGAATAAGTGCAGTTGAGTGAAGTAAATCTCGATTGAGAAAACAGAACGTGTGCAAACAGCGTGACGACGGCTAGGAAAGAAAAAGTGTTGCGGTGGTTTCTTTGAAAGAATATGCTTATTAAAGTGTGAAAAGCATCTCTTTTGTGGTCAGTAATCAGAGACATTATCTAGGTGCTGCATTTCCTGTAGTGTTTGAGTGCTGTGTTACTCCGATAAATAAGACAGAGCTCGAGTAGAACAACAAAAACGATGGTAATTAGAGATGGCTATAAAGTAGAGGGCAGCTATTGTGTTATATATTCTATTAGACTAAATCTAAGCAAATGACATGTTACATACCTTATATGGTATGAAGAGGTGGCAGTTCAAACTGAAACCTCAGAAACACATTGAGGAAATGCTCGGATAGCAAAAACTTTTACTGAAAAATAAACTAGAACAAATTTGATATTTGCAAGTTACTCATCATCACCTTGTCAGAAATCTGCATTTCAAACACCTCCCTGTTGTCGCTTACAGAGCTCAATACGCCATGTGCTGGCAGGAATACGAAACGAAGACAAAAATAACCCAAAACACTTGCTAACTAAACTATCTGCATAAAACCTCTTTGCTAAGCATGTTGAGATGCATGAGGGAGTGATGTCAGGTCTTAAAACATTTGCAAAGAGGTGTATGGTTACATTTTCTCAATAAACTCAACATGTTTTTATTTACTTGTCATGTTGCTGATGTGATTTACCTGTCGTCATGTCTGTGAAAGATCCTTGGAAGCAGATCTTGAAGCCCTTCATGAGTAACTAAAGAGAGAAAGAAGATACTAAGTAAGAAGAAGCTTCACCAAACATAGCTTGACATTTAGAACAGGCATTCCTCACCAAAAAAAACTAAACTAGACCTTGATGTTTTTTCTCTCTCACCGTAATACTGCATATTCAGGAATGAGTTGAACAGAAAAGAGCAAACAAAGCCAGCGTCGAGGTAATAACACGCTTATAAACACGCAAAGAAAAACAACCTGCCCGAGATCAGGGGCATATTGTTTTATTGCGCTCAGGGTCAACAAGCATGCTTGAAACAGGAAAGTAAAATAGTTTTTCTTGAACCCATACTACAGAAAGGAAACAGGCGACTCATCCCTGTGTGTGTGTGTGTGTGTGTGTGTGTGTGTGTGTGTGTGTGTGTGTGTGTGTGTGTGTGTGTGTGTGTGTGTGTGTGTGTGTGTGTGTGGAAGATAAATGTCCGAGCTGCTGGAGGGAGAAATACTAATTTATCTCACCTCCCTGTCGGTCCATAATGATCATTAGCCAGAGGTGCCGGGTGAGATGAAAAAGTGTTTCTGTTGCAGATTTTTAATTTAGACAACACCTAATATCCTTCAGGGGGTATTAGAGTGTGTGATGTGATAACGTGCAAATCCATTCACACACACACACACACTCAGAGTTTCTTTAAATTATGTCCTGCACATCAACATGTTGGTCTGTTTGTCACTTTGGTGAAGGTATGGAAAGTGAGTCTGAACAGGACAATCTGTCTGGCTCCGTCGAAGTGTCTGCACTGAATTTAGGCCACTTGAATGAGCCTGAAATGACTAGCTAATTCAATTAGCGGTGGTTCTTCAAAGGCAGCGATACGGTCGGCATAACATCTAGACTTTTCCCGCTCAGTGGCAACAGATCCCGGTCCTGCTGGCTTTAAGAGGGGGAAATTACCATTAGCTTTTTACAACAGGGCCTGAGCTAAGAGGCTGGTGCAATGAGAGGAAACACGTTCAAGTGTTTGTTGTTGAAACACCATCTCATTTTCTTCATGGAATCAGACTGTTCTTTGTTGTTGGAAGAAGCGCTTTCACAAAACAACAAGGTTGGAAATGATTGCGTTTTTTCTTACTCTACTACTTTCTTTGATAAGCCGTTAAGGAAATTGTTCAAACTTTATTTTATAATCCACTTAAAGGTATAGAGCATGTTTTAGGTTTCAACAGTTTATTAATAAAAAATGATTGCATCTGTTCTTCTGATGAAGGCTTGCGCTAAAGGGAGGAGCAAATGGAGGGCAAGAAGCTCAAACCGATCTAAATGGTAAAAAAAAGAGAGCGGCCTCTTCACTGTATACTGTATGCACCAGAGTTCCCGTTAGAATATTTTTTCGCCGGTCAACATGTCCGTTAAAGTTTAAATCTTCCTGACACAATTTGAAAAGTGCCGGTCAAAGGTCTTCTTTGTTATTTATTGAGCTTTAAAACAAATTGATATGATTAGATATTAAACAAACTAATAATAGTAGATTAACTATTCAAAAGTGTACAGTAACTTACAATAACACGGGAATAATAAACGGAGCGCTCTCTCCCGACAGCCCGTCAGTATCATGCAGCTCGCGGATCAGTAATGAGTGACCCGAAAGTAAAACTAAACCTATCTATAACTAGATTAGGTAGTTTGAGAGGTAATTAAAATAGCTACGTGTGATATTCTAACCTGAAGTGTGTCTTTTGTTCCGCTCACCGCTGCATGTGATCATGCAGAGCTGCGTGTCGACTCGTCAGCAGCAGCTGATCTCTCTCTCTCTCTCTCTCCCGTCAGATTAGACTTTACTCGCGTTTATGTCCATATCGATCAGATCTAGCTAATGACATGACTACCTGCTTATTAATAGACACCTAAACAATAAGCTTCGCTATGCAACCGGGTGAGGCCACAAAGTATGCATTTGTTTACATGCCGGCCGGAATCCTGAGGCATTACCAACAGATCAACGCACAATCAACCCATACAGGACATCTCTTTCTCCACATTACGTGTTAGACAATGGTGAGACATTAGAATTGACTATTCTTGTCTGTCACATACTCTTTTGTCTGTCACATAAGTGGCGCAAGTTGCGCAACTGATGCGGTATTGCGCTAAGGGGAAATATATTTTTGACTGGACGCTTTGACCGGAGAGATTTAGATTTGCCGGTCTTCAACATATTTTACCGGTCGTAGTCCGGTAATTACCGGCTAACGGGAACTCTGGTATGCACGGCTGTTTTGGGCTGGCAGCACTGCTTTCAGTTTGCTTTACCAACCGTTAGATCACTCTTTAATGGGGGCATCTTGGTTGCCCAGTTTTTTAAGGATGTAAGAAAAGTAATTGTCCCTCGCTTGCTCTGTCCAGAAACATTTGGTGTCAGTGCCAAATAACATAATCACCTTTTAATCTATTTGAATGTTTCTTATAGACTCATTCTTGTCCATCATCTGGAAATACAGTAGTTGAATCTGTGTGTAGGTTAGCTTAGTGTCTGTGTTGGAGTTTTAACAGATGCTCACATTGCTTAACTAAAGCCAAATCCTCCATCAGATCCAGAGATGTTTGTGATCCAGCTGCACCGAAACTCACAAACAAACTTCCCACACCTGATTGTGTTTACCGGCCCAGAGAGCGACAGCAGGCGGTAAAGAGCTAAAGCTGGAGGAAACGCCTGAGATTCACTTTTTTTGTACAAGTACAAGCTATGATTACATAGCGGGGCTGTCATCCTTTCTGAACGCCAAGCATCAATTGGTTCAGTTTAGCAAAACATGTGGTGACAGGGTGTCTGCTATGGTTTTCCAGTTGATGTTAATAAATAATAATTGAGGCTAATTTCTATTTACACTTTGTTGATAATTTAGTCCCAAATATTCAATGTTTTAGAGAAATACCTACTTAACTGGCACTAAGTTTGAGTTTCTCCTTCTGATAAGCACGAACAATTTGCATTTCATTTTTGTATTTTAATGTTGAACACACCGCTTCTGTAACAAAATAATTTCCCAAATTGGGATCAATAAAGTATTTATCTATCTAACATTTGGATTAATTTACTATTTCTATTTTCTACAGATGTATCGAAAAAGGTTTTAATACATTTGATTGTAGTGTGCAAGTATCAAGTACTGTATATGTGGAGATCAGAAACATAACATTACAGCTGAGTCACACTGCTGACGCTCATTCCTTGGGGCCAGACTTGACCTTTTACATGTAGATGAAATAAACACAGTTAAAAAGCCCTCCTGCACGTCGTGTAAGACTCACGCTACTGTCTTCAGTGGTTCGAGCTCTCATGGGGCCCTGATGGTCGGGTCCATTCACCACATCACCTCCAACTTCAAAGGCACTCTTAAAAACAAAGCCAACTTCAGTATACTTAGTCAATACTTATCATACTCATAAAGAAAAAGAAAAAAACATTGCCTGTTGTTATTAGCATTTGAATAAGTTAAGCAATATTTTTATTCCCATCTCATAAAAAGGACTGATTGTAAACTACCTAATATAACTTGATTTATTTTAAGTGTCTCGCTGAACATCCTTCAGTTTGACAGAGCTCATCTTATAATTGTATGGAGTCTATCTCTACATCCTCTATATTATGCATACAAATGCTTATAAACTGGGCTGGATGATGAATAAAACTGTTTATAATTAATGGTGTTGCCAAACAAAGCTTGGCAAAGGATTATACTTCGCATAGCACAGAACCAAATGCAGGGATTACAAAAGCAAATGGGTGACAAATAATCTATGAGGTATCACAGGAGAGTAAATGGGGAGATTCATCACGCCGCCTTAATTCGACAGACGTACAGAGATGTGACAGGAAGTCACTGGTGCACAGATTCTAAGAGCATGCAGACGAGCCTACCTCATCCAAGACTTTCTTTAGTTTGAAGCACTCTGAAATCCCTGCGGAGAGGGAAGAAAAAAACACAAATCTATTGTTAAACACAAACCCTATCCTGGGTGGATACTGTATTATGTATCTTTTACTCCTGCCTATTCATTCACATAGAGGCAAAGTCCCGCCCATCTACTTCCGACCCATGGGAACTTATTTCGGAAAAAGTATGTATTGAAGTCAATGGGGAGAGAAAGATTATCTTTCGATCCCGTTTGAATTGTGCCACGAATTACACATATGATGTTTGTCAATCTTAACAAATCATTTGTCAAAAAAAGTCACAGTTTGTCGTAAAACTGTTGAAATATAAGACTATGAAAAATACACAACTAGAAAGACTACAAATCCCAGAATCCCGGTCCCGCAGGCTGGCTCTGACGGAACCGACTAACTCCCCCTGTGTGTATGTACAGCTCTCAACATGCCCAGACATCAAGTGATTTTCACCTCGTTTAATACTTTTCGCCTCATTCTGAAAGAATGGAGTGAAATGTGCCAACGTGACGGCCGTCTTGGTGTGTGGTGCGNCCCCCCTCTCTCTCTCCTCTCTTGAGAGTTGCCTCCACACCTCCCCCCTCTCGTGTCAACACTTGACAGTTGCCCCCCGCCCCGCGTGCGAGCACCTGACAATCGCGGCACAATACGGTACGGGGTGCACCGTGAGCTGCCCTCACGCGTGTCGCATTTCGGTTTGGAGTGTTCCTGTAAAGTTACTAAACAAGGCGTTGCAACCCAAAAGCCTTTGCCATGAAAAAAGGAAAAACCCGTCAGTAACGTATTGTGCCGTATTGTGGCGCTCGGAGCCGACGCCCCTTTTAAACCGCGACAAGGCTCGAAATAGAGATTTAGGCAGTTTTACTTGCTACGAAAGTCTAACAAAGGCAGTAACAATTTTTTAGGCCAGCGCTGGGATACGCACACTATGATAAAAAAGAATGATACTGAGAAATTACAGGTGGGGCAAGGCGACAATGAGAGTTGACCGAATCGTGTTAATTTACGGTGTACTCGTAGCTGGGCTCGCGTCAGTGAGGTGAACAAAGGACAACACTCGTGCAACGTCTCTCTTAGCCATACAGTAATGCACCGTGTGTGAACCTGAGACCACCACCTTTCGCTTTGCTGCTAGAGTGATTCTTTGATTTACATTTTCATATGGATCGGTACTGTCTAGATTCTCGGATAAGAATTCTATTTTCGAGTTTATAGTGTATAAAATCTTCTTTCAACTGTCTCTCTTGATAAATATTAGAAGGACTATGTAAAGATATTAATGAACCTCCAAGTTCCAAAGAAATAAATCGGTATTGTTTGTATCGATGTCAAACTCAATACGGTTACTTTTAGAACACAGTGTCCGAAGAGGTTGTCTTCGTTGTGTTTTTGTTATTTTGTCTTTTGTTTATATATTTCTCGTGCATTGTATCATTTTATGTTTTTCTTTTTATCAAAATTTTACCACTTATCACTTAACCCACTATGAATGGTAACTTATTTAAGAGATTCATAACAGCAAATAGTCTTGTAACTTAAGGACATCGGTCCACGTATTTTTGGCAAAAATAGAGTAATAATTTCGGGTGTTTGCATCTTCGCGCACTTCGTAGACAATAAAAAAGGAGAGGTGTCAGAATACTTAACCTTAATGTTAATTAGGGACTTACTCTAAATTTAGGGAGCTGGAGCGGTGTTGTTCAATTCGGTTCGCTTTTGGTTTCCTTGTCGCGACGATTAATCAAAACTACAGTAATGTAATAGGCAGAATGAGTCCACTACGATAGGAAGACTGAAACAAATACCAGACGGGTGTGTGTTTCACTGTGTTGTGTTCTTGCTTAAATTTGGCTGACCGTAGGTTTTCTGCGAGCTCAAAAATAAGATTTGTCAGAGGTTATAAAGATGTAGAAACAACAACTCTTTATTTCGAAGTTATTATCTCGGCACGAAAGGACGCTTGACCTTCTCGGTTCTCTAAGTCGATATTAGTTGTGGTCTTTTGTAGAGCATGAGTCCATGTTGTTGTCACACATCCGAGAGAGTTTCACGTCATCTTCTGGTATCCTTGTTTATTGTCGTTATGTCTCCCTGTAACGTAGGAACTGAAATTCTTTATAAAAATTCTACATTGAGGATGAAAATTTGCGAGGAATATCAGTAGTTACGAAAATTCGATGTCGTAACGGTTGAGGCAGTTGTCAATTTAAGTATGGAAAAATGTCACGTTTACCAATCCTCAAATTTATTTACTATCGATTTATTCAAGTATGTTTAACACAAATACAACAACCATCCTCGTAGTACAATGACTACAAATTACTGTAGAAAATCTAATAAAATTTCAAAACCTAATGTTTATTATTATTAAATAGTAATTGATTTACCTCGACATGTATATGTAGATAAATCGTCCAGGCAAGGTGTGTGTGTGTGTGTTGTGTGTCGTGCGTGCGTGCGTGCGTTGCGTACGTGCGTGCGTGGTGTGTGTGTGTGTGTGAGTGGTGGTGGCAACCGGTGTGTAACACGAACTGGTGTGTCGACCCTAGCTTGGGTGTTTGGAGTGACCAAGCTTCCGCGCTATTGTGGTGAGTGTCGGTGTCAGTAGGACTTTATTAGTTAACATTAAACATAATGATGGTGGTTTGTATCGTTGACTCTTATTTACCGTGTTCACTAGTAATAACAATAAATAGAAAATTTATTTCCAGATATGTGTAAATCACAAAGGGTGGTTTTGGTTTTCTACCGGATTTCTTAAGTGATTACTGGAGACTGAGAGAGTCATCATTTTGACATAAGTTTGTTCTCAAAGGGTCGACACAATCCTTTACTGACTCATGAGTATTTTTGTGTTTGACACGAAGTTTTCCCCTCGGATAGTACGTTTTACGTGGGAAACTACAGGAGAAGATAGTATGTATTCTTACACAGGGCCACACAGCCGCCTTGAGTGCGTCGCGTCTTTTATTTTGGGAGGGAGAAAAGGAGTTGCAATGGGTTTAGAGATTTTTCCCCCTTGTTGCCTCGACTAGGAGTCCAAACGCAAGGCTATACTGCATTATAGACTTTACACCTGTGGTGCCGGGTTAGTCTTTGCACAACGATAGTTTTGTTACGGGCTGACAAACACCTGCATTATACTCAGGCACAAATGTATCGTAGCGAGTCGTGTAGTCTCGTTTAGACATAACCTCTCGTACACTATCACTTCTTCGGCCTTCATTTGGTTCCTTGAGGGGAACACGCAATTGGGTCGTCTCTCTTTCCGGAAACTCGAGGTATAGACAAGTCTCTATTAGGAACTATTAGGTACTTATACCGCAAAGTAGTGCCGTCGTAAATCAATTCTGTCATCGACGGCCAGGCGTACTCCGAGTCGTGGGGAGTTAAAAAAAAAAAAAATAGTATAAATAAAATTAAAAAAATTCGAAATACAGGGTTTAGTATGGGAAAACTTTGTCCTTCTACTTATCTCCCTATACTCCGTCCGTCTTACCCCACTGACAAACCATAATGTTTTTGTGAAGTAGTCTGGTACAACAAAATATATATATATATGAGACTCTGGCATGTTCTGATGTTTATCGTTACTGTCACACTGGAAATTCATAATTTTTATTTGAATACTGAGTGTAGACAATAAAATTAGGTATTGTTGAGTAGGTTGAATTGAAGTAAATATATATCGCCGTGCTAAATTTTGGTGGCAAGTCCTGGTTACGACATCGTCCGTTATTATGTATATTTTTGTGTTCCCTTATTATTTTGTTATTAAGTTTGTATTTTGATCTTTGTATATTTTTATTACTTATTACTAATATTGCCTTTCGAATTAGAAAATTACTTTCGAAGTTTTTCATCGAGGAAACCCCGGGTAGCACCTATCGTCGGCCCAAGAACTGCGCCCAATAAATAGGAAAGTGGACAAAGATATTTGGTTGTGAACTGACGACAACCTCAGTCGAAGAAGATCGTTGTACAACAAATTTAGAGCAAACAAGAGGAGGAGGAATTTGAACACAATTTTCGACAAACTCCCGGAGCGATCCGTTTCACGTAGAGACTCTTAACCTAATTTTTTTTCTACAATGTCTTATTACCGCCAGAGTGTAAAGGCCGACGGGTAATACTGAATTTTGACGAAAATTTTACAATCCTGTCCGTCAAAATGACAGGCAGCGAAAAAATCTAGCGCAATCTCTGATCCCACGTATGCTTGGTTAGTGTTTCCGACATTGTATATGTGTGTTTTTGTGTGTTGGTCGCGTCCTAGTCACTTTGCGATCCGAGCACTAATGTTTTATTTTCTGCGCCATACTCACCATGATCTGTTATTGCTCAGGTTCAGCTCAGAAGTATCTGGTTCTTGCCTAGCAGCTTTTTGGTTCAAACTACAAACTGTTTTTTGAGGCTGAGTGGAAAAAGGGTATTTGAGGGCCATAGAGAGGTGAAGTCCCGCCCATCTACCACCCATTGGACCTTATTTCGGAAAAAGTATGTATTGAAGTCAATGGGGAGAGAAAGATTATCTCTCGATCTCGTTTGAATTGTGCCACGAATTACACATATGATGTTTGTCAATCTTAACAAATCATTTGTCAAAAAAAGTCACAGTTTGTCGTAAAACTGTTGAAATATAAGACTATGAAAAATACACAACTAGAAAGACTACAAATCCCAGAATCCCGGTCCCGCAGGCTGGCTCTGACGGAACCGACTAACTCCCCTTGTGTGTATGTACAGCTCTCAACATGCCCAGACTTCAAGTGATTTTCACCTCGTTTAATACTTTTCGCCTCATTCTGAAAGAATGGAGTGAAATGTGCCAACGTGACGGCCGTCTTGGTGTGTGGTGCGGGACGGGAGTTGTAGTTCATTGAGCGGTTTCACACAAAAAAAGTGTGACTTCACAGTTTTACGGCATTTTTTTTTTTGACTTGCAAAATTATCTTTTAAATTGACAAACATCATATGTGTAATTCGTAGCACAATTCAAACGGGATCGAAAGATAATCTTTCTCTCCCCATTATCTTCAATACATACTTTTTCCGAAATAAGGTCCCATGGAGCTCCTCCGGAAAGGGAGGGACTCCGCCTCTCTATTGTGCTGTTTTGCGTTATTGTTCAAAACACATCAGCATTGAGCTTGACAATAAATTGAATGGAGACTCACACTGGAAGCTCACCACCCACTTCCTGCCTGCGATGCCAAGGAAGTACTTCAGCGTGCGCTCACATACCAGTTGTTCATCTGACAGGAGGAGAGAAGGAGATGTTGTGAACAGATGTGCAGGAGTAGATTCATTAACACACCCTTATGTGAAGCTTTTGATGTAAGTGTTAGGGATGAGATAGGAGACGCTTGATGGTTCCTGTGAAAGGAAAAAGTCAAAATATGTCCCGAGTTGACAACCTTGAGGTTTTTTCCCAATTAACAAATAATGTAAAATGCAGATACAGACGATGTGTAGAAAAGAGTGCCTGTATTCTCTTAAAGCAACACTGTAAGACAAATGACGTCTAATACTATCGCTGACTCTCACCAGAAATTACTTTTTTACTATGTAATCATTTATGCCACTTACAAAAGCACTTTAAAGTAGATAGGTGGCAGCACAAAGCACTTTAGCACTATTATATTAAGTATGTTTGAATGTATAATGTGATAACTGTTTTTGCTGCCCTTATTTCGCATATTTTATTCACCTATGTGAGCGTTTTTAAGAGCTGCACTGGGGCAAAAATCAAGTTGAAATAACGATTAAGTACTGAACCAAAATACATTTAAAATGACTTAGGCCAATCGTGGTGTTATGTTATATTTATTTATTATTAATTTACAGCTCTTTTAAAACTGCACCCACAGCAGAGGAATGAACATAAAACAGAGAATAGCTTGACACTGTTTGATCAGCAGGGTCAGGGGTTGTTCCTCCTTCAGGAAATAAAGTCATTATCCATTGATTTGTATTCCAGGCAGGAGGAAAGTGCACGTTATTGATGAGTTTTTTAACAATCAAATGATTATTATTTCATGGTCAGAAAGGCACACCTCCTGCTCCTTTCAAACCTTTAACCACAAAGACCAAGTGTGCCAGCGTTCCCTTTTCCTGGTTACCCGGGAAACAGCTGCCATTTAAAAAGAAGTCTCCTTAAACAGTGACGGTTAATATGGTGCTTTGGAGACAGCGTGCTCTGAAATTAAAAATAATCTATCAGAGAGGGTAATTAGCAACAAGCAGATGAATGGAGGAGAGGGCGCGTGGGCGAGGGAGAAACAGAAAGCTTATCTTTGAGCTTTAAAAGACGCACAAAACAAGACGTAACTACATGCAGAAAGAAAATGTACGGCTGGAAATGTTCCCACTCAAGAACATATTGAAAAAAAGGACCTCGGAAGTGGAATTCTTTAAAAGCAGCTTTAATTGCTCTGCTTTGTATCGAGCTGAGTGCAGTGAATCGATTGTACGCTTATGACGGTCTTAACTAAATGAAATGTTTATATACTCACTATGCCTGCATGCGAGCTCACTTACCTGTGTGCATTATAACATGAGTCACCTCCGGGGTAACCTGGGAAACCACTCGGCCACCAACTCTCTTGGCAAACTTTTTCACCATTGTCTAAAAAGGCAAAAACATCAGATTAATTCATATATCCTACTATGACTAAATAGACACATGTATGGATGTAGAGGTGAGTGTGCACCTGTTCATTGGGGGCTAATCCAGATGAGGCTAGCACCATCTTAGCTTTGATTCTGTCTTTCGGAGGAGTGTTGTTTTCTTTGTCTTCTTGCCCATCTGATGGTGAACCTAATGGTCTGGATGCTGGACTTGAACTGGAAGTCTTGGAGTCTCCGGAGCCTTTTGCACCCGGCCCTGTGTGTGTGGAGCGCTGCACTTCTAAAGAGAGAAAACAAAGTAGAAAGAAAGTTAGCAACAGTTAGACTGATGATCAGACCCAGCTCTCTTTGAAATGGGTTTCTGTATACAAACACATATTTGTCACACAGAGCTTAAGCTCCATTAACCCCACAGTCAGACAAACCATTTAAACTCTGCGCAACTCAGTCGATCCAAACCTTGCTGGCATACTACAATTATTTTGAAAAGCAATAAAGAGCTACTTATCTACAAGTGGCAGTCGTTAAATAGATCTGTCATTTCAGAATCCTGGAGTAATCAATTAAAAAGGCTTAAAACAATGTCTCAAAGTGTGGCTTTCTACTCATGTGCTTCTGGAAGATTCAAATGCATTTAATCTTTCATTAAATAAGACAGGTGTCCAGCATGCTTCTGTCTTTACAACACCACACTAGTAGCCTTACCCGTCTCTGACACACCGGGCTCGGCGACCCCTTCTCCATCAGGTGGTCTTGTGCTGGGCTCTCGCTCTACTTCTTGAACAGCTTCCCTGCAGAGGAGACGTGTATATTAAAGTATAAAGTACATGATGTCCAGCTCTGATCTGCAAGGTCAAGTGTATTTTCTAGTAATACAAATTGAGCTAGATCGATTTCTGATCATTTATGTTTTTGCATTTGCAGTTAGACCACTGATCTAAATTGCTGTAGATAGACGTCCAAGTTAATCTATCCAAATATTCCTGCAACAACAGATTGTATTCTCCCGCCTTAATGTAGTTTACACAAAGCGACATCGGCGTTACAAAACACCACCAGAACCAGGCTTTGTCATTTTAGGGGCAAGGCCATTTGGCCTTTGGTGTCACACATTTTTTCAGGGCGGAAAGGCCACATGCCAGGGCACAAAGGCCATTGAGGGAAACATTTGGAGCTTACAAATAAATAACTTCACTTTCTGATAAGAAAAACACACGAATGACATGGAAAACAAATCACTTTTTTAATATCAATAATGTCAAGCATTATATCATCATATAGGCCTATGCCTCCTTAGTATTACCGTATGTAAAATGAAATACTTTACTTTGAATAATTAGTGTTTGGTATGTTTTCCATCTACTACTTCTCCCATTCACAAATCCGGAATCAAATCAAAAAATCTAAAATTCTATTAATATGTAACAAATATATTCCATTTCAGAGCAGAAGAAACAGCCTTCAAGGGTCCAACTCTGCACATACATCATTCAGCAGTGCATCATTCAACTGTATGAACAAGCAATACTTTGAAATGCAAAAGTCTGTGTGTGTGTGTGTGTGTGTGTGTGTGTGTGTGTGTGTGTGTGTGTGTGTGTGTGTGTGTGTGTGTGTGTGTGTGTGTGTGTCTTTAATCAACTCCTCACAGCTCCTCATATCTGTTCAGAAACTGGACAAAAGTTAAACATGTACAAACCACAGACTGTCAAAGCATTAAATCATGGTTTTTACTAACCGTTATCAGTATTTAGTTACTTCGGAATCATTTTGAAACGTGTATTACAATGAAATCACGGTAAAATAGGTTAATTTTGTCGTAGTTGGTTTCCACCACAGTATTTACATGGATATAAGCCCCGCCCCCTCTCCAGCGCGTCCTGTTTGAGTGACAGGTGTAGTAAACACAGCTCACAGCGCGGTGAAACTCCGAGCAGTTGGAGCAATCGCGAATATTCGCATCGCGTCCGTTGTGTGAACGCAGCAATAATGCAGTTGCAGAAACCACTGTTCTCACGCTTTTAAAAGGCAACTTCGAGATTTTTACAGGCCATGGTGTTCGTAGGACGTACACATTAATTTGTTGGGGTATCAACGGCCAGAACCGAGGGGCTACCGACGGCCATGGCCGTCATGAAAATTCCACCCCTGACTAGAACTCATAAATCAAAGGTTAAATAGTGCTGAAGTTTTACATATATTCTACAAGGGAACCTATCATGCTATATTTGCAATAATATATTAGTAGGGCCAGTACTATATAAGGGTATATTTATAAGGTTTTATTTGGTCAAAATACCAAACAGATCATGCATTTTAGCCATGGCTCATTTTGCCTCACTCCAGCTCTTGTCTTTGCCCATGAGCTGGAGCTGACCCCCACCCTGCAAAGGAAGGGGGCGAGNCATGCCACGGCAACCTCTCATCCCCTGATAGGTGGAGAGTTGACCATACAGGCGTAGTGCACCTCTGTGACATCATAGAGGTGCAAATCAGAATCCACATGTATCAAATCCGTTGCAGCCCCGTTTTTAGAGATTTGGGTGTGGAGGAAAAGAGAGAGGGTTGTATTTTCTGACACTTGGTGAGTTCCCTGGAACACCGGGGACACATATTCATGTATAAAACACGTACAAAAGTGCATGATAGGTCCCCTTTAAACTGGATTGGCTTTACTCATTTGCGTTTACTCAGGATACTGTGCAGTCAGTAAGTATTGAGAAAGGGACACAATGTTCACAATATTACAATTGATCAGTCACTTCATGGTTAAAAAAGGGTTGACTTGCAAGGTTATCTGCATCCACATAAGATGAACAGATATGGTCTTCTAGTTGTAGGGGAGAGAAAGCAACAGGTCAAGGTAACATAAACTAGTCAATATTTGCTGGTAAATCTTTTGCAGTCAATGATTGTCTAAAGGCTTTGATCTACAAACATTAGCAGATACTTGATATCTTCTGTGAGCTCTGACTGCAGCCACACTGACTGCTGCTGCTGCTTTCAGGAGCCTTCAGTCTCATCTCAGTGAGGGAACACGTGATCCATGTCAAAACACTGACAAGAGACAATATGTTACACAATTTGGCAGTTCAAATAAATAAACAAACCTGGGTGTCTTGTCTGTATGTTTAGGGTTATTATGCTGCTGCACTGTGCTAAAAGAGGGGATTATGTCCCCCCTGAAGCTGAATAGCAGTTAGTTAAACTCAGTCATTGTTTCTTTTCAAATCAAAAATGCTGGAATAGAGCCAAAGCAATAAAAACACAACATTGTCTCCTCCCTCCCTGACTGCAGCTGTATGAGGTAGGAAGATGTAAATGTAGGATCAAAACTCGTTATTGGCAGAAACTCAATATCCAATTACTCATGAATAAAGTTTTGAAGTCCCTTGCTTTGTTTTCTTTTGGCTTCCTTTCTTCACGGAAATACTGGCAGAATGCCGCCATTTAAATTACCTGCAACCAAAGTGATAATGACTCAGTGGAACCTTTTCAGATATTACAATGCCAGCCATTCTCTCCGATTTCACCAGTGCTTTCATGGAGTATTTGCTTTTTAATTTTAAACTTGAATAGCTAAAGCCCTGCTTGTGTTCATCTGCCGTCTTCTCCCCTCCCTCTCTCGCCTGGAGGACTGCGCGGCGAGAGGTTGGGGGGGAGGCAGTCAAGCGGGAGAGATAAATGACTGTGGCAACACAAGTTTCCCTCTAAGTGCTCTAAATGACATATAAGATGCAGTCAGTAATGACTTCTTTATTCTCCACAGCATAAGCAGATTCTAGGTTCATTAGTGAGATTATCCGCCTGTCCTCTTGAGATGCATCACCCTCTGAGAACGAGACTAGCAAGCAACACACACACACACTAACTTTCTCCTTCAGTTAGAAACTGAAAGAAACCAATTACATGCCACTTGCTCCAGTTCTTTTTCTACCTAATATGGTGGTTTTAAAATATGGCTCAATTTAAAATGTATTAACAATGTTTACAATCCTCTGAGGAGAGACATACAACACACTGGAGCAGAGATGACTTAATAACATTTGTTTACACAGTCAGATATACTCAGGTTTGACTTTAAGGTCTGCTAGCTGTAGCTGCATATTTAATGTCCAGGTATGAGAGTGTTATCGATTTTCTCATCAAACTCTGCCAGGAAGTGAAGACACGTATTTCCCAGTATGACAAAGTGTTGTTTTAAAGTAACATGTACTGTAAGACCATTACGATCTCACATCATTACAAATCTTCCCATCCTTTTCAATAACAACAAATCTAGAGATGGCCAGCCTCTGTAGGAATGAAGACGGTTGACACACGTAGAACCGGTTTAGACCAATTCTTGAGAATCATTTATATTATCAGCTCCTCTAATCGTTTCCTGCTTACTGCAAACAATGACTTATTGTTAGGAGGTAAGCTTTGTGTTATCATGTTAGACAGGAGATTAAGGAAGCATTTACCTTTAGTTTGAATGTGATTGCACTGTTGTTTCAGTAGCACAGTTTAGTTTTACTGCAATAGAGATTTAAAAAACTGAAGCTTAACTTAGGTTCATTTTTTATTCCCTATAATATTCAGTTTTGATGTTTTGTATTGTTTTCAGTGTCAAAAAACGTTGCATGTTGTCTAATACCATCATTATTTTGTTGTATATATTTATTTTTGGTTTAATCTATATTTTATTGATTTGTATTTATGTTTGTATTACATTACATGTTACTTGTTAGACGCTTTTATCCAAAGCGACTTAATACTCAATACTGTGGCCAATCCCCACAGGAGCAATTTGCCC